>NC_091190.1:8052885-8330385 GCF_040958095.1 Procambarus clarkii | reverse complement strand
TTTTCAAACGCTATTTATGTAGACAGTAGAAAGACTGGTTTCCCATTACGCTACATTGACTGTGTTACAAGAACTGAAAAAACAGACTTAACCCAGACCTATTTCACTATCGACTCACCGGTCTTATTCTCATCGATTGGTGTTTACATTGGATGACGTAGGTCTTAAGAGAGACAGCCTTGATGGAGAAAGATACGTGAACAGCGGCATCAGGAGAAAGGAAATGATGTTACTTTCCCCAACTACTAAATGATCTGGAGAGAGAGAGAGAGAGAGAGAGAGAGAGAGAGAGAGAGAGAGAGAGAGAGAGAGAGAGAGAGAGAGAGAGAGAGAGAGAGAGAGAGAGAGAGAGAGAGAGAGAGAGAGAGAGAGAGAGAGAGAGAGAGACTGAGAGACTGAGAGACAGAGAGACAGAGAGACAGAGAGACAGAGAGACAGAGAGATAGAGAGAGAGAGAGAGACTGAGAGACTGAGAGACAGAGAGACAGAGAGACAGAGAGACAGAGAGATAGAGAGAGAGAGAGAGAGAGAGAGAGAGAGAGAGAGAGAGAGAGAGAGAGAGAGAGAGAGAGAGAGAGAGAGAGAGAGAGAGAGAGAGAGAGAGAGAGAGAGAGAGACTGAGAGACAGAGAGACGGAGAGAGAGAACAGCAAATTATGATTTGTTATAATAATAAGATTGAAGACCAGCTTATGACTGGATATTCTTAAAAAAATACTATTTGAGCAAAGAATGGTGATACTAAGCTTAGAACAGAACAGAACATCCGGTCTGGGAAGGGGGCAGTGATGGTTTGGCCATGGAGGGGGTGGTAGGGGTAAGGGTAAGTGGGGGTGGACGGGGAGAGGGTAAGGGCCATCCCTTTACATTGTCTATCTCAGTACGCCTCAATCCGCCGCGAAGGTGAGACCTTGACAAGATAGCTCCGCACAGCTGTAATGGATGGATGTAGGACGAAGAGGTGATGGAGATTGAGTAAACATGCATACATTTCAATGATCACAGTTAACAAGAACAATTTGTAGGTAGAGATCGCGTCTCCGTGACGATGTGAAATGTTTCTCTCTTTTAGTAAACGCTAATCTACTGACTTTGACTGAGTTTACTAAGTGAAGTGTCATGTGGTGGACTTTAGAGAGGGAGAGAGAGAGAGAGAGAGAGAGACAGAGAAACAGAGAGAGAGAGAGACAGAGACAGAGAGAGGCACAGAGACAGAGAGAGACAGAGAGACAGAGAGAGAGAGAGAGAGAGAGAGCCAGAGAGAGAGAGAGAGAGACAGAGAGAGACAGCGAGAGACAGAGAGAGACAGAGACAGAGACAGACAGAGAGAGTGAGAAAGAGAGAGAGAGAGACAGAGACAGAGACAGAGACAGAGACAGACAGAGAGACAGATCGTTACTCTTAAAATGTTATTTGGGCAAAGAACGAACGAAGTTGGTATATTCTCCACGTTACATTAATGATATTGGGTAAAGAACGAAGTTAGCATATTGGTCGTGTTACCTTACAAGGATGTAAGGGTGAGAGTGAAGGCGGGCTTGAAAATTGACATGGTGGTCATCCTCTGATGCGCTGTCAGTCTAAGTGAAATGGAGAAAGATATGTGAACAGCGGCAGCAGGAGAAAGGAAAATGATGTTACTTTCCCCAACTATTAAATGATCTGGAGAGAGAGAGAGAGAGAGAGAGAGAGAGATAGAGACAGAGACAGAGCGAGAGATAGAGAGAGAGAGACAGAGAGAGAGAGAGAGAGAGACAGAGACAGAGAGAGAGATAGAGAGAGACAGAGACAGAGACAGAGACAGGGACAGAGACAGAGACAGAGAGAGATATAGAGAGAGACAGAGACAGAGACAGAGAGAGAGAGAGAGAGAGAGAGATAGAGAGAGACAGAGACAGAGAGATAGAGAGTCGCGAACCGTAGCGAAACGCACTGGTAATGGTTGCCCGGTATGGGAGCGGGTGGGGATGAGGGGTGGGAGTGATTGATGGCTGACAGGTGTGTCTGTCGGCAGGAGTAAGTACCTCGCCCCTCCTTACCGGAAATCCACAGTGTAAGGGGACCCGCCGTGGGGCGAACATCTCCACTCTGAAGACAACGAAAACCCTTTAGACAAATGGCCCCCAGTTCCGCTGGAGAGTGCTCTCTCATACCCTCCTCTCGCACTTACGACTTCCTGTAGGAGGAAGCTAATGGACGTCTAGACCTTCCTCTCAGGTATGGGGGTTCTCCTCTCCCTCCCCCCCTCACCCCTTCCCAAACAACATATCCACAATGCTGGTTCCCCTCTCTTCCTCTACTCACGATCATCATCACACAGGATTAAGTCTATGACAAACACACATACATATTCTTTTACTCCTTCCTCCCTCTTCCTTCTATTTTCTTACTCTATCACTTACTCTACCACTTACTCTCATCTTTCCTGACCACTTACCATAAACCCCGAGGACTAGACCCGCGCGGCGGAGGGGGGGGGGGGGCTGCACCTGCTCACACGCCACTCAAGACCGACACGCGCCAAACTTCCGGGAAATTCCATTACCCCCTGTGACTAGACACCCGCGCTGCGACTACGACGTCGCGCACCACCTGGCACTCATCAACATAACTTACTCTCTTTCATGACCACATACCCAAACACAACACGCTCACACGCGTCCGAAACGCGCCAAACTTCCCCGAAAATCCCCCCCCAAAACCTGTGCGACTAGACACCTGCGCCCCACCTGTCGGCTGGCACTCACGGAGTGCCACCTGGCAGCTGGTGCGCGCGGTTCTAGTCGTATATTACACTACTACTGTAGTCTCACACACTGTAGTCTCAAACACTGTAGTCTCACTCACTATAGTCTCACACACTATAGTCTCACACACTATAGTCTCCCACACTATAGTCTCACGCACTATAGTTTCACGCACTGTACTCTCACACATTGTAGTCTCAGACACTATAGTCTCACACTGTATTCTCACACACTGTAGTCTCACACACTATAGTCTCACACATTATAGTCTCACACACATGTAGTCTCACACACTGTAGTCTCACACACTTTAGTCTCACGCATTATAGTCTCACACACTGTAGTCTCATACACTGTTGTCTTGCACACTATAGTCTCTCACACTATAGTTTCACACACTGTTGTCTCAAACACTGTATTGTTTGTCTCACACACTGTTAGTCTCACACACTAGTAGTCTCACACACTATAGTCTCACACACTGTAGTCTCACACACTATAGTCTCACACACTATAGTCTCACACACTGTAGTCTCACACACTGTAGTCTCACACATTATAGTCTCACACACTGTAGTCTCACACACTGTAGTCTCACACACTATAGTCTCACACACTTTAGTCTCGCACACTATAGTCTCTCACACTATAGTCTCACACACTGTAGTCTCACACACTGTAGTAACACACACTATAGTCTCACACACTATAGTCTCACACACTGTTAGTCACACACTGTAGTCTCACACACTGTAGTAACACACACTATAGTCTCACACACTGTAGTAACACACACTATAGTCTCACACACTGTTGTCTCAAACACTGTAGTGTTTCTCTCACACACTGTTGTCTCACACACACTGTAGTCGTACACACTGAAGTCTCACACACTATAGTCTCACACACTATAGTCTCACACACTGTTGTCTCAAACACTGTAGTCTCACACACTGTAGTCTCACACACTGTTGTCTCAAACACTGTAGTCTCGCATACTGTAGTCTCGCACACTGTAGTCTCACACACTGTAGTGTGATAGTATACGTGATAGGGGAACTGTTCTGCACCATAAATTTATTAATGGCTGTTAACCCCGCTGGATAGGGTAGCAGTCCATCTATCCATAATCGGGCAGATTTAATATTATATTTAAAAGCCGCATTTTCATTATCGCTGAGTATGACCCATATTTATCGGGTAAAAATTCGAGTCTCACTCTAATGTCCATATTTATTGGAAAACTCGACATCATTAAATAATATTACATTCAGGCAGATATTGCTGCTGCCATTGTATACACAAGTTAACTCATAGAAAATGTAGCTTGTAGTGGAATTTTCCGTCAATAGAAAACGGGATATCATTGCCACATACTATTATAAATTCACCAGCTAATGTGTTGGGAATTATTCTTAAATACATTAGTCTGTGGACTTTTACCATCATAAAAACATCTTATTTGAATTAACTTAGTTATCAGTATCAAAATAAAGTAAATGTGACCCTTCTATTAGTTACTGACATCTCTACAATGTGCCAAGGCTTCAGTCGTAAGGAAGGGGTGGTCAGCCATTGTTGTTAGACCAGAATCGTGGGGCAAATTCAGCTCCTATAAATTCTCTTGGACGAAGTGTTATGGAGACCAAAGTTCTTCCATCATCAACACGCTGTCAACATAATCAAGGGAAGTGTTTTTCCGAAACCCGTTTATCTAATCATTTTTGGCCATTAATGTTAGGTAGATATTGGGCGAACCGGTGAGAATACAAATGATCGACTAAAAAAATGTAACTAAGCCTTGGTCCTTATGATTCATTGTACAGTGTTTTCTCTGATATAGCTGTCATATATTAGGATTCTGGCTTTACAGCTAGCGCCCTTTGACAGGTCAAGAAGAGGAAGCAAGCTTGGTATATCAGTTACCAGGGTGATGGAAGCTAGCCTCAATCAAGGATAATTTGGTGTCTACATCCTAGTTATACCTGGTGGACTAAGCCTGCTGTACAATAAGATAAGGAATCTCCTCAATGTATACTAATATATGTAGTTAATACTGTAGTTTGATTGGCTGCATATATATAAATTTAATATAAACCCCCCCCTAATGTGTAAGGATCGATTTGTGAGATTATTCCAGAAATACAGTCCACTTAACATCATACCAATTGCTATCAAAATATATAAATTAACGTAAATATATATTCTATATAAATTCATATAAATTAAATATAAATCTCACAGGTCGGTTCCGAGATTATTTGGTCATCTTCGAACCGGATGACAGATTATTTGGTCATCTTTGTACAGGATGAACCAGTTAACCAGTGGATTCATTAAATATACTAGTGCAATGCGAATTATACAATAACAAGACAAAGCCAGTCAAAGACCGGCGGCGTTGCCTCGAGCTAGCTCACGACCCCCTCAGCTCAGCTCAGCCTTATTCAGCAGTTTCATGGTCACCCACCGATTTGGTGGCGTGTTATTCCATGAAATGACAGCGCTTATATTGAAGCCAGCCAAATTAGTGGCGGTGTCCTCGCGAGATTGTACACGGATTTCGTGGTGTTAATTTCGCGAGAGATTATCCACGAATTTTGTGGAGTTAATTTTGCGAGGTCACTAATAATATTTAATACTTCTTGATAATATTAGAAGTTTCATAGAGGCTAATTAGAGGCTATCATCAATAATTGTGTATATTATTTCTCCAAAATAGAGAATTATTTAATATATATTGCACTAGTGTTCACAATATAATATTTACCAATAGCCAACCCACAACAGGGTAGGATATTACCATTGACTAGTTGAACTATTATTGTTCATACTAGTCTCATTATTACCATAGTCTAGTTGTACTATATTAAACAACCTAGCACCATTAATGAATGGTGCAGACCCTATTTTGGGTGTAATTGTTACCAGCTCGAGTTGAGTTGTGTATATATAATAATTTACTTATGATCATTATACCTTTGAGTGATTAGTGACTATACCATCCTAGGGTGATAATCGAGGAGCTAGCCTAAAGGTACTTCCAGTGACACTGGTTTATCACTCAAATCATTAGTGTGTATGATTATATATATATATATATATATATATATATATATATATATATATATACAGTATATATATATATATATATTAGTATATTTTGGTAGCAGTCTTTCCTGTAGACATATTTTATTAAATATGACCGAAAAAGTAAGATTAATAATTCTAACACGAATTTTCTCAATCTTTCGTACATTATGCTTCACTATTGGAGGTAAATCAAAAATCACTTCTCCAAAATTCATTTTTATTTCTAGTCTGACGCGACGCGGGCGCGTTTCGTAAAACTTATTACATTTTCAAAGACTTCACAAATACACAACTGATTAGAACTTGCGTTTCCCTGGTTTTATATCTACATTTGAGTGAGGTGGGAAGGGTGATGTGGCATTACATTTGAGTAAGGTGGGAAGGATGATGTGGCATTAGAGGATATTAATAGGGTATTAAAAGTATCAACACAAGACAGAACACGAAACAATGGATATTGAATAGAAGTGTTTGTAGAAAGCCTATTGGTCCATATTTCTTGATGCTTCTATATTGGAGCGGAGTCTTGAGGTGGGTAGAATATAGTTGTGCAATAATTGGCTGTTGATTGCTGGTGTTGACTTCTTGATGTGTAGTGCCTCGCAAACGTCGAGCCGCCTGCTATCGCTGTATCTATCGATGATTTCTGTGTTGTTTACTAGGATTTCTCTGGCGATGGTTTGGTTATGGGAAGAGATTATATGTTCCTTAATGGAGCCCTGTTGTTTATGCATCGTTAAACGCCTAGAAAGAGATGTTGTTGTCTTGCCTATATACTGGGTTTTTTGGAGCTTACAGTCCCCAAGTGGGCATTTGAAGGCATAGACGACGTTAGTCTCTTTTAAAGCGTTCTGTTTCGTGTCTGGAGAGTTTCTCATGAGTAGGCTGGCCGTTTTTCTGGTTTTATAGTAAATCGTCAGTTGAATCCTCTGATTTTTGTCTGTAGGGATAACGTTTCTATTAACAATATCTTTCAGGACCCTTTCCTCTGTTTTATGAGCTGTGGAAAAGAAGTTCCTGTAAAATAGTCTAATAGGGGGTATAGGTGTTGTGTTAGTTGTCTCTTCGGAGGTTGCATGGCTTTTCACTTTCCTTCTTATGATGTCTTCGATGAAACCATTGGAGAAGCCGTTATTGACTAGAACCTGCCTTACCCTACAGAGTTCTTCGTCGACTTGCTTCCATTCTGAGCTGTGGCTGAGAGCACGGTCGACGTATGCGTTAACAACACTCCTCTTGTACCTGTCAGGGCAGTCGCTGTTGGCATTTAGGCACATTCCTATGTTTGTTTCCTTTGTGTAGACTGCAGTGTGGAAACCTCCGCCCTTTTCCATGACTGTTACATCTAGAAAAGGCAGCTTCCCATCCTTTTCCGTCTCGTAAGTGAAACGCAGCACGGAACTCTGCTCAAATGCCTCCTTCAGCTCCTGCAGATGTCTAACATCAGGTACCTGTGTAAAAATGTCGTCAACATACCTGCAGTATATGGCCGGTTTCAAGTTCATGTCGACTAAGACTTTTTGCTCGATGGTACCCATGTAGAAGTTTGCAAACAGGACACCTAGGGGAGAACCCATAGCGACCCCATCTACTTGCTTATACATGTGCCCATCCGGGCTCAAGAAGGGTGCCTCTTTAGTACAAGCTTGGAGTAGTTTCCTCAGAATACTTTCTGGCATGTCAAGAGGAGTACAGGCTGGATCACGATACACTCTGTCGGCTATCATTCCGATTGTCTCGTCCACAGGTACGTTGGTAAACAGCGATTCTACGTCCAACGAGGCTCTTATCCCTGTGGCCCGTGCGCCCCGCAGTAAGTCCACAAATTCCTTTGGAGACTTCAGGCTGAAGGCGCAAGGAACATAAGGAGTCAGCAGGCCGTTGAGTCGCTTTGCCAATCTGTACGTGGGTGTGGGTATCTGGCTAATGATTGGCCGAAGTGGGTTTCCAGGCTTGTGCGTCTTGACATTTCCATACGCATATCCAGGTTTATATTCCCCAATGATCTTTGGCAGGTGGAGTCCGGATTTCTTGGCGTTCACAGTTTCGATCAGTTTGTTGACCTTTGCTTTTAATTCGGCTGTAGTGTCCTTCGTTACCCTTTGGAACTTAGTTTGGTCAGAGAGTATGATGTTCATTTTCGCCAGATATTCGTCTTTTTTAAGAATGACATATATTGGCGACTTGTCACCTCTCCTGACAACTATCTCCTTGTTCTCACGAAGGCTTTTAGCTGCCGCTCTAAGCTCGGGGGACAGTATGGTGCTTCTGTAGTTGCCTCGATTCTTTCCTCCTTCTGCAATAAGTTCTGCTTGTAAGGTATCTTTGGTAGTGACCTTCTTTTGTGTCTCGAGGTCGAATATGTCGTCCAACAGAATTTCCAACTCCACTTTCCGGGCCATTTCACTCGGTCTGGACATAACATGACAGTTTATGCCCAGATTTAGGAGAGTGACTTGGTCCTCAGTGAGGTTAATTCCTGCAAGGTTCAGGAAGCCATCTCTTGGTCGTGGAATTGCCATAGGTCCTCCATATAATGTTGTTAGTTTCTTGATAATCCTTGTTTCAGTGCTGAGGTGATGTTGGTCTGTGAGGATGTCGAGGTGTTGTTCAATGCGGGTACGGATACTATGGTCGATGTTGCTATTTCTCCACTCGTTTGTAGCATGAAGTAGTTGCGTTTTTTTGTCTTTGATTTCATTCTCTGCCTTGTATATCTGATCACGAATCAGATCCTGGCGATATTTTATCGTGAAGGCTTGATTCCTTGCTGCTGGGTCGTGCACTTTAACATTAGTATATTTTGGTAGCAGTCTTTCCTGTAGACATATTTTATTAAATATGACCGAAAAAGTAAGATTAATAATTCTAACACGAATTTTCTCAATCTTTCGTACATTATGCTTCACTATTGGAGGTAAATCAAAAATCACTTCTCCAAAATTCATTTTTATTTCTAGTCTGACGCGACGCGGGCGCGTTTCGTAAAACTTATTACATTTTCAAAGACTTCACAAATACACAACTGATTAGAACTTGC
The DNA here is from genome assembly GCF_040958095.1 of Procambarus clarkii. NCBI lineage: Eukaryota > Metazoa > Arthropoda > Malacostraca > Decapoda > Cambaridae > Procambarus > Procambarus clarkii. The sequence goes on along the minus strand of NC_091190.1, from coordinate 8,321,506 downwards.
GTTTCCCTGGTTTTATATCTACATTTGAGTGAGGTGGGAAGGGTGATGTGGCATTACATTTGAGTAAGGTGGGAAGGATGATGTGGCATTAGAGGATATTAATAGGGTATTAAAAGTATCAACACAAGACAGAACACGAAACAATGGATATTGAATAGAAGTGTTTGTAGAAAGCCTATTGGTCCATATTTCTTGATGCTTCTATATTGGAGCGGAGTCTTGAGGTGGGTAGAATATAGTTGTGCAATAATTGGCTGTTGATTGCTGGTGTTGACTTCTTGATGTGTAGTGCCTCGCAAACGTCGAGCCGCCTGCTATCGCTGTATCTATCGATGATTTCTGTGTTGTTTACTAGGATTTCTCTGGCGATGGTTTGGTTATGGGAAGAGATTATATGTTCCTTAATGGAGCCCTGTTGTTTATGCATCGTTAAACGCCTAGAAAGAGATGTTGTTGTCTTGCCTATATACTGGGTTTTTTGGAGCTTACAGTCCCCAAGTGGGCATTTGAAGGCATAGACGACGTTAGTCTCTTTTAAAGCGTTCTGTTTCGTGTCTGGAGAGTTTCTCATGAGTAGGCTGGCCGTTTTTCTGGTTTTATAGTAAATCGTCAGTTGTATCCTCTGATTTTTGTCTGTAGGGATAACGTTTCTATTAACAATATCTTTCAGGACCCTTTCCTCTGTTTTATGAGCTGTGGAAAAGAAGTTCCTGTAAAATAGTCTAATAGGGGGTATAGGTGTTGTGTTAGTTGTCTCTTCGGAGGTTGCATGGCTTTTCACTTTCCTTCTTATGATGTCTTCGATGAAACCATTGGAGAAGCCGTTATTGACTAGAACCTGCCTTACCCTACAGAGTTCTTCGTCGACTTGCTTCCATTCTGAGCTGTGGCTGAGAGCACGGTCGACGTATGCGTTAACAACACTCCTCTTGTACCTGTCAGGGCAGTCGCTGTTGGCATTTAGGCACATTCCTATGTTTGTTTCCTTTGTGTAGACTGCAGTGTGGAAACCTCCGCCCTTTTCCATGACTGTTACATCTAGAAAAGGCAGCTTCCCATCCTTTTCCGTCTCGTAAGTGAAACGCAGCACGGAACTCTGCTCAAATGCCTCCTTCAGCTCCTGCAGATGTCTAACATCAGGTACCTGTGTAAAAATGTCGTCAACATACCTGCAGTATATGGCCGGTTTCAAGTTCATGTCGACTAAGACTTTTTGCTCGATGGTACCCATGTAGAAGTTTGCAAACAGGACACCTAGGGGAGAACCCATAGCGACCCCATCTACTTGCTTATACATGTGCCCATCCGGGCTCAAGAAGGGTGCCTCTTTAGTACAAGCTTGGAGTAGTTTCCTCAGAATACTTTCTGGCATGTCAAGAGGAGTACAGGCTGGATCACGATACACTCTGTCGGCTATCATTCCGATTGTCTCGTCCACAGGTACGTTGGTAAACAGCGATTCTACGTCCAACGAGGCTCTTATCCCTGTGGCCCGTGCGCCCCGCAGTAAGTCCACAAATTCCTTTGGAGACTTCAGGCTGAAGGCGCAAGGAACATAAGGAGTCAGCAGGCCGTTGAGTCGCTTTGCCAATCTGTACGTGGGTGTGGGTATCTGGCTAATGATTGGCCGAAGTGGGTTTCCAGGCTTGTGCGTCTTGACATTTCCATACGCATATCCAGGTTTATATTCCCCAATGATCTTTGGCAGGTGGAGTCCGGATTTCTTGGCGTTCACAGTTTCGATCAGTTTGTTGACCTTTGCTTTTAATTCGGCTGTAGTGTCCTTCGTTACCCTTTGGAACTTAGTTTGGTCAGAGAGTATGATGTTCATTTTCGCCAGATATTCGTCTTTTTTAAGAATGACATATATTGGCGACTTGTCACCTCTCCTGACAACTATCTCCTTGTTCTCACGAAGGCTTTTAGCTGCCGCTCTAAGCTCGGGGGACAGTATGGTGCTTCTGTAGTTGCCTCGATTCTTTCCTCCTTCTGCAATAAGTTCTGCTTGTAAGGTATCTTTGGTAGTGACCTTCTTTTGTGTCTCGAGGTCGAATATGTCGTCCAACAGAATTTCCAACTCCACTTTCCGGGCCATTTCACTCGGTCTGGACATAACATGACAGTTTATGCCCAGATTTAGGAGAGTGACTTGGTCCTCAGTGAGGTTAATTCCTGCAAGGTTCAGGAAGCCATCTCTTGGTCGTGGAATTGCCATAGGTCCTCCATATAATGTTGTTAGTTTCTTGATAATCCTTGTTGTAAAGTTGGCTTTATCAACTAGCCAATGAGAAAATTCGTGTTAGAATTATTAATCTTACTTTTTCGGTCATATTTAATAAAATATGTCTACAGGAAAGACTGCTACCAAAATATACTAATGTTAAAGTGCACGACCCAGCAGCAAGGAATCAAGCCTTCAGGATAAAATATCGCCAGGATCTGATTCGTGATCAGATATACAAGGCAGAGAATGAAATCAAAGACAAAAAAACGCAGCTACTTCATGCTACAAACGAGTGGAGAAATAGCAACATCGACCATAGTATCCGTACCCGCATTGAACAACACCTCGACATCCTCACAGACCAACATCACCTCAGCACTGAAACAAGGATTATCAAGAAACTAACAACATTATATGGAGGACCTATGGCAATTCCACGACCAAGAGATGGCTTCCTGAACCTTGCAGGAATTAACCTCACTGAGGACCAAGTCACTCTCCTAAATCTGGGCATAAACTGTCATGTTATGTCCAGACCGAGTGAAATGGCCCGGAAAGTGGAGTTGGAAATTCTGTTGGACGACATATTCGACCTCGAGACACAAAAGAAGGTCACTACCAAAGATACCTTACAAGCAGAACTTATTGCAGAAGGAGGAAAGAATCGAGGCAACTACAGAAGCACCATACTGTCCCCCGAGCTTAGAGCGGCAGCTAAAAGCCTTCGTGAGGACAAGGAGATAGTTGTCAGGAGAGGTGACAAGTCGCCAATATATGTCATTCTTAAAAAAGACGAATATCTGGCGAAAATGAACATCATACTCTCTGACCAAACTAAGTTCCAAAGGGTAACGAAGGACACTACAGCCGAATTAAAAGCAAAGGTCAACAAACTAATCGAAACTGTGAACGCCAAGAAATCCGGACTCCACCTGCCAAAGATCATTGGGGAATATAAACCTGGATATGCGTATGGAAATGTCAAGACGCACAAGCCTGGAAACCCACTTCGGCCAATCATTAGCCAGATACCCACACCCACGTACAGATTGGCAAAGCGACTCAACGGCCTGCTGACTCCTTATGTTCCTTGCGCCTTCAGCCTGAAGTCTCCAAAGGAATTTGTGGACTTACTGCGGGGCGCACGGGCCACAGGGATAAGAGCCTCGTTGGACGTAGAATCGCTGTTTACCAACGTACCTGTGGACGAGACAATCGGAATGATAGCCGACAGAGTGTATCGTGATCCAGCCTGTACTCCTCTTGACATGCCAGAAAGTATTCTGAGGAAACTACTCCAAGCTTGTACTAAAGAGGCACCCTTCTTGAGCCCGGATGGGCACATGTATAAGCAAGTAGATGGGGTCGCTATGGGTTCTCCCCTAGGTGTCCTGTTTGCAAACTTCTACATGGGTACCATCGAGCAAAAAGTCTTAGTCGACATGAACTTGAAACCGGCCATATACTGCAGGTATGTTGACGACATTTTTACACAGGTACCTGATGTTAGACATCTGCAGGAGCTGAAGGAGGCATTTGAGCAGAGTTCCGTGCTGCGTTTCACTTACGAGACGGAAAAGGATGGGAAGCTGCCTTTTCTAGATGTAACAGTCATGGAAAAGGGCGGAGGTTTCCACACTGCAGTCTACACAAAGGAAACAAACATAGGAATGTGCCTAAATGCCAACAGCGACTGCCCTGACAGGTACAAGAGGAGTGTTGTTAACGCATACGTCGACCGTGCTCTCAGCCACAGCTCAGAATGGAAGCAAGTCGACGAAGAACTCTGTAGGGTAAGGCAGGTTCTAGTCAATAACGGCTTCTCCAATGGTTTCATCGAAGACATCATAAGAAGGAAAGTGAAAAGCCATGCAACCTCCGAAGAGACAACTAACACAACACCTATACCCCCTATTAGACTATTTTACAGGAACTTCTTTTCCACAGCTCATAAAACAGAGGAAAGGGTCCTGAAAGATATTGTTAATAGAAACGTTATCCCTACAGACAAAAATCAGAGGATACAACTGACGATTTACTATAAAACCAGAAAAACGGCCAGCCTACTCATGAGAAACTCTCCAGACACGAAACAGAACGCTTTAAAAGAGACTAACGTCGTCTATGCCTTCAAATGCCCACTTGGGGACTGTAAGCTCCAAAAAACCCAGTATATAGGCAAGACAACAACATCTCTTTCTAGGCGTTTAACGATGCATAAACAACAGGGCTCCATTAAGGAACATATAATCTCTTCCCATAACCAAACCATCGCCAGAGAAATCCTAGTAAACAACACAGAAATCATCGATAGATACAGCGATAGCAGGCGGCTCGACGTTTGCGAGGCACTACACATCAAGAAGTCAACACCAGCAATCAACAGCCAATTATTGCACAACTATATTCTACCCACCTCAAGACTCCGCTCCAATATAGAAGCATCAAGAAATATGGACCAATAGGCTTTCTACAAACACTTCTATTCAATATCCATTGTTTCGTGTTCTGTCTTGTGTTGATACTTTTAATACCCTATTAATATCCTCTAATGCCACATCATCCTTCCCACCTTACTCAAATGTAATGCCACATCACCCTTCCCACCTCACTCAAATGTAGATATAAAACCAGGGAAACGCAAGTTCTAATCAGTTGTGTATTTGTGAAGTCTTTGAAAATGTAATAAGTTTTACGAAACGCGCCCGCGTCGCGTCAGACTAGAAATAAAAATGAATTTTGGAGAAGTGATTTTTGATTTACCTCCAATAGTGAAGCATAATGTACGAAAGATTGAGAAAATTCGTGTTAGAATTATTAATCTTACTTTTCGGTCATATTTAATAAAATATATATATATATATATATATATATATATATATATATATATATATATATATATATATATATATATATATATATATATAATGTGTATTAATTTTAAGTGCTAACCTCTAGTAGAGGTAGGATTATCGCCTAGTGAGTGCAGAATTTGACCCTAGGCTACCATAAGTACAAGCCCCACAAGGCTTTATCAACTAGCCAGTATGGATAACGCAGGGAAAATGAAAAGAACCCTTGCAGGTCTTAAAGGCCACTTAACAAGACAGATCAAGAAATGTGAAGATTTGTCACAACAATCTCCAGTTGATTATGCTGACCTGGAAAGCTATTATCAAGCAGCTTCAGGTAAATTTGAGCAAATCAAATGCCAAATAGCAACATGTGTGGCTGAACTTACCAACACCAATTTATCAGAAACTGAAATAGACGACATTATGGTTGATCTAGCGAGTTATGAAGATCACACTCAGGCCACATTACAGCCTTACGTCAAATTAATTGCCCAGAACAAGGCAACAACAACAACAGTTGCATCTAATACGAGTCAAGCAGAAGCTCGACTCCCTCCAATTAATTTACCCAATTTCTCAGGAAAAGACGAGGAAGAGTGAGACGAATTTTGGAACAAATTCGTTGACCTTGTGGACTCAAAACAATCTTTACCTAAGAGTAGTAAATTCTCTTATCTTCAAGGCCAATTATCAGGTGAGGCTAAAACAGTAGTATCCCATCTGAGATTAACTAATGACGGCTATGATCTGGCAGTACAACTCCTCAAAGATAATTATGCTGATCCAGAAGTAAGAACATCACATTTAGTTCATAAGCTGTTGTATTTACCCCCACCGGAGGCTTCAGCTGATTCACTCCAAGTCTTCAAGCTGGAGGTAGAATCAATGATCAAAGCCCTCAGCCTAACAGAAGATACAAACGGGGCTGAGTGGGTCTTGAAAATAATTGTCCAGGAGAAAATACCTGGGGACATATTGAGACAAATGAGTTATCATTACAATAAAAGTATCTTATCCATGAATGAAATAACTGAGGGTTTACGGTCAGTAGTTCATCAATTACGAACACATGAGAAATTAAAACCACCAAGTAAACCCTCAGATACCAATAATAGTAAACCCCAGAGTACCAAAGGTACTCCAAATTAATCTAGACAATATAATTCAACACCGAAGTGGAACAGTGGTAGTGTGGGCGTATATGCAGTGGGACCCTCCAAGCCTATAGTTACTGTGTCACCCAAGAACGTGACACTAAAGGGTACTGGAAGCTATGGAGCATGTTTGTTCTGCAATGAGAAACATTCAATGTACCACTGCCCTAATTTTCCTGATAGTGACGCCCGTGTTGAGCGACTCAAAGATTTGCAACATTGCACGAGGTGCCTCAGGAAACATAACATCAACGACTGTGAGACCCAATTACACACCTGTAATAGGTGTAACAGAGGTCAGCACCATGTAGCATTGTGCAGAGTCATCAAAACAACGTCTCCAAACCCCAAGGTGGAAGATAGCATTCCCACAGTACTGCAAGGTGCAACAAACAACTAGTGTCCAATCGGCAAAGTCTAAAGGTAATACAACTTTGCCTACTGCCCAAATTACCATCCTGAATAAGAGGGCCAAGGTCCATACCCGTGGGTTGTTTGACCAAAGGTCCCAAAGAACATATGTCACTAAAAAGTTGGCAGATGAACTACAGTTAAGGCCTGTAGCTCAGACGACAATCAACATCTCAGGGTTTATAACAGATGCAGGACCTCAAGTCTACCAGGTGGTACAACCATCAGTACGTTTAGGCAGCTACGTCTGTAGAGTACAAGCCATTGTGGTGGACAAAATACCAGTAGACCTACAAGTTCAAGGTCTGAGAGCAACAGCCAAATTCCTTAGAAATAGAGGAAAAAAATTGGCAGATAATATTAAGTCTGATAACCTCACCGACTTCGGTATCCTTGTAGGGACAGACTACTACCATCGATTCATCGGTAACCCTACTAAATATCAGGGCATAACCATACTAAATTCTGCAGGAGGCAAATTAATCTCAGGGTCAGTATTAAACCTGAGGAGACCTATGCCTGCAGATAAACCATACCAGTAGAAATCTAAATCTGTCAGCTGATAATATTTCTCCAGTAGCATTATACTAAGGAGATTACAGCTGACTATAGCAACAGAGGTTGATGTTAATATCATCATTTAAAGCTGAAGATGAGTTCATGAGGCTTCAGTGGCAAATCAGTGAACAGTAGCCTAAACAGCTACAAGTCACTGCGACCAATGTCACTGAACCCACTGCAGTCTCAGAACCATTCTTTACTTTAATGATGGGCTATTCAATCCTCTGAATCAATTAACTAAATTAAACCCCAATAAATCTGACGAATGATTTTGATACATTTATTATTTAATCAAGATGAATTCCATGGGCCTCAGTGTTTATATATCAGTGACCAGTTACCTGAACAAGCTTCAAGTTATATCTAATGTCACTGATCTCACTGCAGTCCCTGAATCATACTTGACTGTAGTACTTGATCACATTCAGTCTTCTGGGTTAAATAATATGTAATTAGGCTTGAATTTTAGCCTTTCAAGAGTTAACAGGGAAATGAAATCGCATTAGACTTCTAACCCCTGCAACTCTAGTACGGGACATCCATCCTGTATGAACAGACTAATTATCATTTCATAAGAAAAAAATTAGTGAAATAATTCAGGAAAATTTGGCTTATTAGGCAAATCGGGCCTTGCATAGCAGGCCGAGTACGACGTTCTGGCTACTAGGTACAACATATATATATATATATATATATATATATATATATATATATATATATATATATATATATATATATATATATATATATATATATATATATATATATATATATATATATATATATATATTATATATATATCTTGCGTGGTCATTGCAACATCCTTCCTCTTGCCTCTGTCATGCTTTAACTTTTACCCCTCCTGTAGTTCCTGTTAATCTTCACCACGTCACTCTTCGGTTATCTTGTTATCTCTGTTCGGTTATCTCGCTTACAGGATTCTCTTTTAGTTCGTATTTTAAATATTTTTCCTCGTATTGTTCCGTCCTTACCCCCGTGGAGAGTCCCCCTTCCGACGTTTTGTACGTCCTTGACCCGCATCACTAAAGCTTTTACCCCTCCTACGGTTCTGAAACGCCTTTTGCTTAAGCACTTTTCTCTGCATTCCTGCTCTGTTTCCATCTTCACCGATGGGTGTAAGTCTGTGGACGGTGTAGGCTACTTTGTTGCTTTTCCTGCCCGCACTTATATGTGTCGCTTACCTCCGGAGACTAGCATCTTCACAGCAGAACTTTATGCTATTCTCTATGCTCTTCGTCTCCTGCTTTCTCGTTGTCAATCCTCCTTTGTGGTTGTCGTTGGCTCTCGTAGTGCCCTCATGGCTCTCGGGGCCTTAATCCGGTCTATCCAGTGGTTATCGAGATTCAGTATTGGCTGTTTCTTATTTCCAGAAAATTTAAGCAAGATGAGTTTTGCTGAGTTCCCAGCTATATTGGTGTCTCTGTAAATGAGCGTGCGAATGCTGCCGCTGGGGAAGCTGTCTGCTCTTGTCCCATCTCTCGTAAAAGTATTTCTTATTCCGACTTTTACTCAGTTATTCATTCCTCCATCCTTACCAGTAACAGAAGACCAACAATCCTGCCAATGGGTAACAAACAGCATACTCTTAAGAGTAGTATGTCCTCTTGGCCTTCCTCCTACCACCGTAACCAGCGATGGGAAACGGCTCTGGCGAAGTTGCGTATTGGCCATACACGCTTAACTCAGTCACTTAATGGAGCGCCGCCCTGCTCCTTATTGTCCAAATTGCATTGTCCCTCTTACTGTCGTGCATATCCTTGTTGAATGTCCTGACTTCCAGGACGAGCGTGTGTCTTGCTTTCCGACCGTCCCTCGCGGTCGCTTGTCCCTCGATGGAATTCTTGGTGAATCGGGTACTATTGATATCGTTCACCTTATGCGTTTCTGTTCTCGTATTGGCATCCTTTGTGATATTTAGCGCCCTCTGATTATTCCGCACATTATTTGATGGTGCTACATTGCCTTCCCGGCTTGGTGCCTTATTTTGATAATTACTTACTTGGTCTAATCACTAGAAACGTTTTGGTGGGAACACCCACCGCATAGATTCGAGCCCTCATCACGGCTCCTACGGATTGCCTCACATAACATAATCTTAACATAATCTCCCATCACTAAGTGCTCCAATATGGCCTGCCGTTTTAAATTGTTAAACATAACAATTTAGGGAGAGGAAGGTGGGGAGAGGTGGCCAGGCTTCAGATGTGCTCATGTAGGATGAAAGTCTAACCATAATTAACGATCTGTATAATTTGTTACATATAAAGTTTCCAAATCTAATTCTAAGGATTGGGAAATAAAAAGTATATGTAACTAGTTCACCATACAATTTCTTAGGTTAAAGATCACTGGGGTCAAGCATCCGAATCCATTGTGTCACTTACCTAATGGATGTAATATGGGGGTCCTCAACAGTCTAAGTAAACTAACTATTTTAGCTGAAATAAGCTTCAGGGTCTGTATTCCTCAGGTGATCCAGCACCCTGTGAGTGGTGGCGAGGGGTGTCGTTCACGCGGTACTTTCTCATCAACACATCAACTCTATAATATTCGCTAACGTTGCCTCACCTTTACAAATTCAAGTTAATGTTTAATAATATATACAGGAGTACAATGATTAAGGCACCTGGCCATGGGCGAACTCATAGACTCAATGTGGACCAGTCCTGAAGCCAATATAATGTGTTCCTACGCAATATCTAAAGCACTTGCCTTCACAAAATGCACTTCATCATACTCTAATTACTTCGCTGTTACATATTATTAATATATATACTTACTTAACGGTCTTGGCAGGTCTCAATCAGCAAAAGTTGTCGGGAAAGCAGTAGAGAGTAACTCCACCCTACACCTTGAGATAGTAGTGAGAGAATGAGGCTAGTGACGCCCAGTGGTGTCATTATCAGTTGCACTTGGACACTATCTTGTTGTCAAGGCATTGATGGTGACAGCTTGTGTATTCTTTCAGTAAGAAATCAACCAAATTAATTTTAGTTTAACAAGCAATTGGCATCACTATATACACACGCCGAAGAGACAACCATCTGTTATCAAAATTGCATTTGAATTGTTGCAAATGCCAGAATTCTCCTGCAATTAGCTCTATTTCATATTATGAAATTCATATAAACATTATGATAGAGTCTTATCATGCCTGACCAAGATAGGCATGATAAGTCAGGCATGGCATGTGGCATGACAAGCCAGACATTGTCATGCCACTGCAAACTACCGAAGAGGGCCGGCTTGCATCCACGGGCCCCGGTGATGACCACAGGTAAGGGCCCCGGTGACGACCACAGGTAAGGGCCCCGGTGATGACCACAGGTAAGGGCCCCGGTGATGACCACAGGTAAGGGCCCCGGTGATGACCACAGGTAAGGGCCCCGGTGATGACCACAGGTAAGGGCCCCGGTGATGACCACAGGTAAGGGCCCCGGTGATGACCACAGGTAAGGGCCCCGGTGATGACCACAGGTAAGGGGCCCCGGTGATGACCACAGGTAAGGGCCCCGGTGATGACCACAGGTAAGGGGCCCCGGTGATGACCACAGGTAAGGACCCCGGTGATGACCACAGGTAAGGGGCCCCGGTGATGACCACAGGTAAGGGCCCCGGTGATGACCACAGGTAAGGGGCCCCGGTGATGACCACAGGTAAGGGCCCCGGTGATGACCACAGGTAAGGGCCCCCGGTGATGACCACAGGTAAGGGCCCCGGTGATGACCATAAGTAAGGTCCCCGGTGATGACCACAGGTAAGGGCCCCGGTGATGACCATAAGTAAGGTCCCCGGTGATGATCACAGGTAAGGGGCCCCGGTGATGACCACAGGTAAGGGGCCCGGTGATGACCACAGGTAAGGGCCCCGGTGATGACCACAGGTAAGGGCCCCCGGTGATGACCACAGGTAAGGGCCCCGGTGATGACCAAAGATAAGGGCCCCGGTGATGACCATAAGTAAGGTCCCCGGTGATGATCACAGGTAAGGGGCCCCGGTGATGACCACAGGTAAGGGGCCCGGTGATGACCACAGGTAAGGGTCCCCGGTGATGACCAGAGGTAAGGGCCCTGGTGATGATCGCAGGTAAGGGCCCTGGTGATGACCACAGGAAAGGGCCCCCGGTGATGACCGCACGTAAGGGCCCCCGGTGATGACCACAGGTAAGGGCCCCGGTGATGATTGTAGGTAACGGCCAAGGTGATAACCACATGTAAGGGCCCAGGTGATAACCATAGCTAAAGGCCCCAGTGATGACCGCAGGTAAGGGCCCAGGTGATAACCACAGGAATGGGCCCCGGTGATATCCACAGGTAACGGCTCAGGTGATGATAACAGGAAAGGGCCCAGGTGATGACCACAGTTAAGGGCCCCGATGATAACCACAGTTAGGAGCCCCAGTGATGACCACAGGTATGGGCCCCGGTGATGACCAGAGGTAAGGGGCCCCGGTGATGGCCAGAGGTAAGGGCCCCGGTGATGACCAGAGGTAAGAGCCCCAGTGATGACCACAGGTAATGGCCCTGGTGATGACCAGAGGTAAGGGCCCCGGTGAAGACCAAAGGTAAGGGCCAGTGATGACCACTTGTATCAGCCCCGGTGATGACCACAGGTAATGGCCCTGGTGATGACCACAGTTAACGACCCCGGTGATGATAACAGGAAAGGGCCCCGATGATGACCACAGGTAAGGGCCCAGGTAAATACCAAAGGTAAGGGACCAAAGGTAAGGGCCAGTGATGACCACTTGTATCAGCCCCGGTGATGACCAAAGGTAAGGGCTCCGGTGATGACCACAGGTAAGGGCCCCGGTGATGACCACAGGTAAGGGCCCCGGTGATGACCATAAGTAAGGTCCCCGGTGATGATCACAAGTAAGGGCCCCGGTGATGACCACAGGTAAGGGTCCCGGTGATGACTATAAGTAAGGTCCCCGGTGATGATCACAAGTAAGGGCCCCGGTGATGACCATAAGTAAGGGCCCCGGTGATGACCACAGGTAAGGGCCCCGGTGATGACCATAAGTAAGGTCCCCGGTGATGATCACAAGTAAGGGCCCCGGTGATGACCACAGGTAAGGGTCCCGGTGATGACTATAAGTAAGGTCCCCGGTGATGATCACAAGTAAGGGCCCCGGTGATGACCATAAGTAAGGGCCCCGGTGATGACCACAGGTAAGGGCCCCGGTGATGATCACAAGTAAGGGCCCCGGTGAAGACCACAGGTAAGGTCCCCGGTGATGATCACAAGTAAGGGCCCCGGAGATGACCACAGGTAAGGGCCCCGGTGATGATCACAAGTAAGGGGCCCGGTGTTGACCATAAGTAAGGTCCCCGATGATGACCACAGGTAAGGGGCCCCGGAGATGACCATAAGTAAGGTCCCCGGTGATGACCACAGGTAAGGGCCCCGGTGATGACCACAGGTAAGTGTCTCGGGGATTATCACAGGTAGGGGCCCCTGTGATGACCAGAGGTAAGGGCCCCGATGATGACCAGAGGTAAGGGCCAGGTGATGACCACAGGAAAGAGCCCCGGTGATGACCACTTGTATCAGCCCTGGTGATGACCACTTGTATCAGCCCTGGTGATGACCGAAGGTAAGGGCCCCGGTGATGACCACAGGTAATGGCCCTGGTGATGACCACAGTTAAGGGCCCCGATGATAACCACAGTTAGGAGCCCCAGTGATGACCACAGGTATGGGCCCCGGTGATGACCACAGGTAAGGACCCCGGTGATGAGCACAGGTAAGGGCCCCGGTGATGACCACAGGTAAGGGCCCCGGTGATGACCACAGGTAAGGGGCCCCGGTGATGACCACAGGTAAGAGCCCCGGTGATAACCACAGGTAAGGGCCCCCGGTGATGACCACAGGTAAGGGCCCCGGTGATGATCACAAGTAAGGGCCCCGGAGATGACCACAGGTAGGGGCCCTTTGATGACCAGAGGTAAGGGCCCCGATGATGACCAGAGGTAAGGGCCAGGTGATGACCACAGGAAAGAGCCCCGGTGATGACCACTTGTATCAGCCCTGGTGATGACCACTTGTATCAGCCCTGGTGATGACCGAAGGTAAGGGCCCCGGTGATGACCACAGGTAATGGCCCTGGTGATGACCACAGTTAAGGGCCCCGATGATAACCACAGTTAGGAGCCCCAGTGATGACCACAGGTATGGGCCCCGGTGATGACCACAGGTAAGGACCCCGGTGATGACCACAGGTAAGGGCCCTGGTGATGACCACAGGTAAGGGGCCCCGGTGATGACCACAGGTAAGGGCCCCGGTGATTTCCACAGGTAAGGGCCCCCGGTGATGACCACAGGTAAGGGCCCCGGTGATGACCATAAGTAAGGTCCCCGGTGATGACCACAGGTAAGGGCCCCGGTGATGACCATAAGTAAGGTCCCCGGTGATGATCACAGGTAAGGGGCCCCGGTGATGACCACAGGTAAGGGCCCCGGTGATGACCACAGGTAAGGGGCCCCGGTGATGACCACAGGTAAGGGCCCCGGTGATGACCACAGGTAAGGGCCCCCGGTGATGACCACAGGTAAAGGCCCCCGGTGATGACCACAAGTTAGGGCCCCGGTGGTGACCATAAGTAAGGTCCCCGGTAATGACCACAGGTAAGGGCCCCGGTGATGACCACAGGTAAGGGCCCCGGTGATGACCACAGGTAAGGGCCCCGGTGATGACCACAGGTAAGGGGCCCGGTGATGACCACAGGTAAGGGCCTCGGTGATGACCATAAGTAAGGTCCCCGGTGATGACCACAGTTAAGGGCCCCGGTGATGACCACAGGTAAGGGGCCCGGTGATGACCACAGGTAATGGCCCCGGTGATGACCACAGGTAAGATGTCTCGGTGATGACCACAGATAAGGGCCCCGGTGATGACCACAGGTAAGGGCCCCGGTGATGACCACAGGTAAGGGCCCCGGTGATGACCATAAGTAAGGTCCCCGGTGATGACCAGAGGTAAGGGCCCCGGTGATAACCAGAGGTAAGAGCCCCAGTGATGACCACAGGTAATGGCACTGGTGATGACCAGAGGTAAGGGCCCCGGTGAAGACCAAAGGTAAGGGCCCAAAGGTAAGGGCCAGTGATGACCACTTGTATCAGCCCCGGTGATGACCACAGGTAATGGCCCTGGTGATGACCACAGTTAACGACCCCGGTGATGATAACAGGTAAGGGCCCCGATGATGACCACAGGTAAGGGCCCAGGTAAATACCAAAGGTAAGGGACCAAAGGTAAGGGCCAGTGATGACCACTTGTATCAGCCCCGGTGATGACCAAAGGTAAGGGCTCCGGTGATGATCACAGGTAAGGGCCCCGGTGATGACCACAGGTAAGGGCCCCGGTGATGACCATAAGTAAGGTCCCCGGTGATGATCACAAGTAAGGGCCCCGGTGATGACCATAAGTAAGGTCCCCGGTGATGATCACAAGTAAGGGCCCCGGTGATGACCACAGGTAAGGGTCCCGGTGATGACCATAAGTAAGGTCCCCGGTGATAATCACAAGTAAGGGCCCCGGTGATGACCACAAGTAAGGGCCCCGGAGATGACCACAGGTAAGGGCCCCGGTGATGATCACAAGTAAGGGCCCCGGTGATGACCATAAGTAAGGTCCCCGGTGATGATCACAGGTAAGGGGCCCCGGAGATGACCATAAGTAAGGTCCCCGGTGATGACCACAGGTAAGTGTCTCGGGGATTACCACAGGTAAGGGGCCCCGGTGATGATCACAGGTAAGGGGCCCCGGTGATGACCACAGGTAAGGGCCCCGGTGATGACCACAGGTAAGGGGCCCCGGTGATGACCACAGGTAAGGGCCCCGGTGATGACAACAGGTAAGGGCCCCCGGTGATGACCACAGGTAAGGGGCCCGGTGATGACCACAGGTAAGGTCCCCGGTGATGATCACAGGTAAGGGCCCCGGTGATGACCACAGGTAAGGGCCCCGGTGATGACCACAGGTAAGGGCCCCGGTGATGACCACAGGTAAGGGCCCCGGTGATGACCATAAGTAAGGTCCCCGGTGATGATCACATGTAAGGGGCCCCGGTGATGACCACAGGTAAGGACCCAGGTGATGACCACAGGTAAGTGTCTCGGGGATTACCACAGGTAGGGGCCCCTGTGATGACCAAAGATAAGGGCCCCGGTGATGACCAGAGGTAAGGGCCCCGATGATGACCACAGGTAAGGGCCCGGTGATGACCACAGGAAAGAGCCCCGGTGATGACCACTTGTATCAACCCTGGTTGTGACCACTTGTGTCAGCCCTGGTGATGACCGAAGGTAAGGGCCCCGGTGATGACCACAGGTAATGGCCCTGGTGATGACCAGAGGTAAGGGCCCTGGTGATGATCGCAGGTAAGGGATCCGGTGATGACCACAGGAAAGGGCCCCCGGTGATGACCGCACGTAAGGGCCCCCGGTGATGACCACAGGTAAGGGCCCCGGTGATGATTGTAGGTAACGGCCCAGGTGATGACCACATGTAAGGGCCCAGGTGATAACCACAGCTAAAGGCCCCAGTGATGACCGCAGGTAAGGGCCCAGGTGATAACCACAGGAATGGGCCCCGGTGATATCCACAGGTAACGGCTCAGGTGATGATAACAGGAAAGGGCCCAGGTGATGACCACAGTTAAGGGCCCCGATGATAACCACAGTTAAGAGCCCCAGTGATGACCACAGGTATGGGCCCCGGTGATGACCACAGGTATGGGCCCCGGTGATGACCACAGGTAAGGGGCCCCGGTGATGACCACAGGTAAGGGCCCCGGTGATGACAAGAGGTAAGAGCCCCAGTGATGACCACAGGTAATGGCCCTGGTGATGACCAGAGGTAAGGGCCCCGGTGAAGACCAAAGGTAAGGGCCCAAAGGTAAGGGCCAGTGATGACCACTTGTATCAGCCCCGGTGATGACCAAAGGTAATGGCCCTGGTGATGACCACAGTTAACGACCCCGGTGATGATAACAGGTAAGGGCCCCGATGATGACCACAGGTAAGGGCCCAGGTAAAGACCAAAGGTAAGGGACCAAAGGTAAGGGCCAGTGATGACCACTTGTATCAGCCCCGGTGATGACCAAAAGTAAGGGCCCCGGTGATGACCACAGGTAAGGGCTTCGGTGATCACAACAAGTAAAGGCCGCGGTGATGACCACAGTTAAGGGCCCCAGTGAAGACCACAGTCAAGGTCCCCGATGATGACCACAGGTAAGGGCCCCGATGATGACCACAAGTAAGGGTTCCGGTGATGACCACAGGTTAGGACTCTTGTGATGACCATAGGTAAGGGTCCCGGTGGTGTCCAAAGGTAAGGGCCCCGGTGATGACCACAGGTAAGGGTCCAGGTGATGACCACAGGTATAGGCCCAAATGATGACCACTGGTAAGGGCCCCGGCGTTGACCACAGTTAAGGACCCCGGTGATGATAACAGGTAAAGGCCTCGATGATGACCACAGGTAAGGGGCCCGGTGATGAATACAGGTAAGGGCCCCAGTGATGATAACAGGTAAGGGCCTGTTACGGCCCTCTCGGGTCGTAACCGGGTTCTTACTCTGATGTTAGAGGAAGGGTATCTGGCCCCAAGCCAGTAGTGGCTTTCAAGGGATGAGATCCGTAACGCAAGTAAATTAAAGGGGAAGGGAAATAAAGTCAAAAACTTAATAATATAATTAACACCTTCACCAATAAATATATATAAGAAGATGACACGGGGGGGGGGGGGACAACAAACACTATTATATACACTGTGTAGTTTTCCTCTGAAGACCCTGGACGTTCACGGTGCCAAGCTCTTGAAGCTCTCGTGGCCTCACTACGAATCCTTCGAGAATCTTGAGTCTACCCCGGCCACAGGCCAGCCAAAACACAGTTACACTGGGGGCACCGTCGTGGAGGCCGTCAACCACAAGTCCAGCAGATAGCTGGCAGGTTCCAAATCAGTGACGCTGGATAGGCCACTCCACGAGCGATACTAGGGTCACGCCCTAGTCAGGAGCCTCGTGTGATACCACCGATCACTCTCCTTTCCACAACACCCCAGTGGTTAAGCGTCTCCACCAGTCAGTCCCGGGTATGACAATCCTTCAACTGCCGCTTCACAGGCAGGGTAACACCACAGTGTTCATCCGGGGGGGCGACTCACAGCTGCTGCAGCAAAACACTTGGTGACGAGACGGCTGCCTTGGGTAGACTCATCCAACCTCCATTACAGCAGTCCCAGGTCGACTCTGTAATCAGACACGTCATCAGTAACAGGGACACACTAAAGCACCTCACTTACAGGCTCAGACCCAAACGCCCACCTATCCAGTCCATAGATGGCGTTGTCGTCTGAGCAACACCTCACCAGAGGTCAGCAGCGGCTGTGTTGTGAGCTGAACAGGACTGGAAACTGGCCCTCGTGGCCAGTACACCTCGTCCTCACCAGGTGTCGTCGTCCATTTGGAGGGGGTTTCGGGAGCTGACCCACAGATGGCGCGGTCGTCACTGCTCCGTGCTCGGACGCTGGATTCGGGTCCGTAACAGGGCCCAGGTGATAACTACACGTAAGGGCCCCGGTGATGATAACAGGTAAGGGCCCAGGTGGTTATGACCACAGGTAAGGGCCCCGGTGATGATAACAGGTAAGGGCTCAGGTGGTGATGACTACAGGTAAGGGCCCCCGGTGATGATAACAGGTAAGGGCTCAGGTGGTGATGACAACAGGTAAGGGCCCCTGGTGATGATAACAGGTAAGGGCCCAGGTGGTGAAGACCACAGGTAAGGGCCCCGGTGATAACCACAGGTAAGGGGTCCCTGGTGATGATTACAGGTAAGGGCCCCGGTGATAACCACAGGTAAGGCCCCCGGTAATAACCAGAGGTAAGGGCCCAGGTGACGAGGGAAATGGCCCAGGTAAGGGAGCCGGTTGGCATAGTGGACAGCACGCTGGATTTGTAATCCTGTGGTCCCGGGGTCAATCCCGGGCGCCGGCGAGAAACAATTGGCAGAGTTTCTTTCACCCTATGCCCCTGTTACCTAGCAGTAAAATAGGTACCTGGGTGTTAGTCAGCTGTCACGGGCTGCTACCTGGGGGTAGAGGCATGGTCGAGGACCAGGCCTCGGGGACACTAAAGCCCGGAAATCATCTCAGGATAAGGGCTCCGGTGACGACCACAGGTAAGGGCTCCGGTGACGACCACAGGTAAGGGCCCCGGTGATTACCACAAGTAAGGGCCCCGGTGATTACCACAAGTAAGGGCCACGGTGATTACCACAAGTAAGGGCCCCGGTGATTACCACAGGTAAGGGCCCCGGTGATGACCAGAGGTAAGGGGCCCTGGTGATGACCAGAGGTAAGGGCCATGGTGATGACGTGAGGTAAGGGCCCCAAGGAGGATAACAGGTAAGGGCCCAGGTGATGACCACAGGTAAGAGCCTAGGTGATGACGACATTTGAAGGGCCCCTTTGATGACCACAGGTAAGGGCCCCAGTGATGACTACAGAAAAGGCCCCTGGTGATGACTACAGGTAAGAGCCTCGCTGATGACCACAGGTAAGGGCACCAGTGATGACCACAGGTAAGGACCCCGGTGATGACCACAGGTAAGGACCCCGGTGAAGACCACAGGTAAGGGCCCCGATGATGACCTAAGGTAACGTCCCGGGTGATGACCACAGGTAAGGGTCCCGGTGATGACCAAAGGTAAGGGCCCCGGTGATGACCACAGGTAAAGGCCCTGGTGATGACCAACAGAAAAGGGCCCAGGTGATGACCACAGGTAAGGGCCCCAATGATGACCACAGGTAAGGGCCCCGGTGATGACCACAGTTAAGGACCCCGGTGATGACCACAGGTAAGGGCCTCAGTGATGACCACAGGTAAGGGTCCCGGTGATGACCACAGGTAAGGGCCCCGGTGATGACCACAGGTAAGGGCCCCGGTGATGACCAAAGGTAATGGCCCTGGTGATGACCACAGTTAACGACCCCGGTGATGATATCAGGTAAGGGCCCCGATGATGACCACAGGTAAGGGCCCAGGTAAAGACCAAAGGTAAGGGACCAAAGGTAAGAGCCAGTGATGACCACTTGTATCAGCCCCGGTGATGACCAAAGGTAAGTTCCCCGGTGATGACCACAGTTAAGGGCCCTGGTGATGACCACAGGTAAGGGCCCCAGTGAAGACCACAGTCAAGGTCCCCGATGATGACCACAGGTAAGGGCCCCGGGGATGACCACAGTCAAGGGCACCGTGATGACCACAGGTAAGGGCCCCGGTGATGACCACAGGTAAGGGCCTCGGGGATGACCACAGTCAAGGGCCCCGTGATGACCACAGGTAAGGGCCCCGGTGATGACCACAGGTTAGGGCTCTGGTGATGACCACAGGTAAGGGTCCCGGTGGTGTCCAAAGGTAAGGGCCCCGGTGATGACCACAGGTAATGGCCCTGGTGATGACCAGAGGTAAGGGCCCCGGTGAAGACCAAAGGTAAGGGCCCAAAGGTAAGGGCCAGTGATGACCACTTGTATCAGCCCCGGTGATGACCAAAGGTAATGGCCCTGGTGATGACCACAGTTAACGACCCCGGTGATGATAACAGGTAAGGGCCCCGATGATGACCACAGGTAAGGGCCCAGGTAAAGACCAAAGGTAAGGGACCAAAGGTAAGGGCCAGTGATGACCACTTGTATCAGCCCCGGTGATGACCAAAAGTAAGGGCCCCGGTGATGACCACAGGTAAGGGCTTCGGTGATCACAACAAGTAAAGGCCGCGGTGATGACCACAGTTAAGGGCCCCAGTGAAGACCACAGTCAAGGTCCCCGATGATGACCACAGGTAAGGGCCCCGATGATGACCACAAGTAAGGGTTCCGGTGATGACCACAGGTTAGGACTCTTGTGATGACCATAGGTAAGGGTCCCGGTGGTGTCCAAAGGTAAGGGCCCCGGTGATGACCACAGGTAAGGGTCCAGGTGATGACCACAGGTATAGGCCCAAATGATGACCACTGGTAAGGGCCCCGGCGTTGACCACAGTTAAGGACCCCGGTGATGATAACAGGTAAAGGCCTCGATGATGACCACAGGTAAGGGGCCCGGTGATGAATACAGGTAAGGGCCCCAGTGATGATAACAGGTAAGGGCCTGTTACGGCCCTCTCGGGTCGTAACCGGGTTCTTACTCTGTTGTTAGAGGAAGGGTATCAGGCCCCAAGCCAGTAGTGGCTTTCAAGGGATGAGATCCGTAACGCAAGTAAATTAAAGGGGAAGGGAAATAAAGTCAAAAACTTAATAATATAATTAACACCTTCACCAATAAATATATATAAGAAGATGACACGGGGGGGGGGGACAACAAACACTATTATATACACTGTGTAGTTTTCCTCTGAAGACCCTGGACGTTCACGGTGCCAAGCTCTTGAAGCTCTCGTGGCCTCACTACGAATCCTTCGAGAATCTTGAGTCTACCCCGGCCACAGGCCAGCCAAAACACAGTTACACTGGGGGCACCGTCGTGGAGGCCGTCAACCACAAGTCCAGCAGATAGCTGGCAGGTTCCAAATCAGTGACGCTGGTTAGGCCACTCCACGAGCGATACTAGGGTCACGCCCTAGTCAGGAGCCTCGTGTGATACCACAGATCACTCTCCTTTCCACAACACCCCAGTGGTTAAGCGTCTCCACCAGTCAGTCCCGGGTATGACAATCCTTCAACTGCCGCTTCACAGGCAGGGTAACACCACAGTGTTCATCCGGGGGGGCGACTCACAGCTGCTGCAGCAAAACACTTGGTGACGAGACGGCTGCCTTGGGTAGACTCATCCAACCTCCATTACAGCAGTCCCAGGTCGACTCTGTAATCAGACACGTCATCAGTAACAGGGACACACTAAAGCACCTCACTTACAGGCTCAGACCCAAACGCCCACCTATCCAGTCCATAGATGGCGTTGTCGTCTGAGCAACACCTCACCAGAGGTCAGCAGCGGCTGTGTTGTGAGCTGAACAGGACTGGAAACTGGCCCTCGTGGCCAGTACACCTCGTCCTCACCAGGTGTCGTCGTCCATTTGGAGGGGGTTTCGGGAGCTGACCCACAGATGGCGCGGTCGTCACTGCTCCGTGCTCGGACGCTGGATTCGGGTCCGTAACAGGGCCCAGGTGATAACTACACGTAAGGGCCCCGGTGATGATAACAGGTAAGGGCCCAGGTGGTTATGACCACAGGTAAGGGCCCCGGTGATGATAACAGGTAAGGGCTCAGGTGGTGATGACTACAGGTAAGGGCCCCCGGTGATGATAACAGGTAAGGGCTCAGGTGGTGATGACAACAGGTAAGGGCCCCTGGTGATGATAACAGGTAAGGGCCCAGGTGGTGAAGACCACAGGTAAGGGCCCCGGTGATAACCACAGGTAAGGGGTCCCTGGTGATGATTACAGGTAAGGGCCCCGGTGATAACCACAGGTAAGGCCCCCGGTAATAACCAGAGGTAAGGGCCCAGGTGACGAGGGAAATGGCCCAGGTAAGGGAGCCGGTTGGCATAGTGGACAGCTCGCTGGATTTGTAATCCTGTGGTCCCGGGGTCAATCCCGGGCGCCGGCGAGAAACAATTGGCAGAGTTTCTTTCACCCTATGCCCCTGTTACCTAGCAGTAAAATAGGTACCTGGGTGTTAGTCAGCTGTCACGGGCTGCTACCTGGGGGTAGAGGCATGGTCGAGGACCAGGCCTCGGGGACACTAAAGCCCGGAAATCATCTCAGGATAAGGGCTCCGGTGACGACCACAGGTAAGGGCTCCGGTGACGACCACAGGTAAGGGCCCCGGTGATTACCACAAGTAAGGGCCCCGGTGATTACCACAAGTAAGGGCCACGGTGATTACCACAAGTAAGGGCCCCGGTGATTACCACAGGTAAGGGCCCCGGTGATGACCAGAGGTAAGGGGCCCTGGTGATGACCAGAGGTAAGGGCCATGGTGATGACGTGAGGTAAGGGCCCCAAGGAGGATAACAGGTAAGGGCCCAGGTGATGACCACAGGTAAGAGCCTAGGTGATGACGACATTTGAAGGGCCCCTTTGATGACCACAGGTAAGGGCCCCAGTGATGACTACAGGAAAGGCCCCTGGTGATGACTACAGGTAAGAGCCTCGCTGATGACCACAGGTAAGGGCACCAGTGATGACCACAGGTAAGGACCCCGGTGATGACCACAGGTAAGGACCCCGGTGAAGACCACAGGTAAGGGCCCCGATGATGACCTAAGGTAACGTCCCGGGTGATGACCACAGGTAAGGGTCCCGGTGATGACCAAAGGTAAGGGCCCCGGTGATGACCACAGGTAAAGGCCCTGGTGATGACCAACAGAAAAGGGCCCAGGTGATGACCACAGGTAAGGGCCCCAATGATGACCACAGGTAAGGGCCCCGGTGATGACCACAGTTAAGGACCCCGGTGATGACCACAGGTAAGGGCCTCAGTGATGACCACAGGTAAGGGTCCCGGTGATGACCACAGGTAAGGGCCCCGGTGATGACCACAGGTAAGGGCCCCGGTGATGACCAAAGGTAATGGCCCTGGTGATGACCACAGTTAACGACCCCGGTGATGATATCAGGTAAGGGCCCCGATGATGACCACAGGTAAGGGCCCAGGTAAAGACCAAAGGTAAGGGACCAAAGGTAAGAGCCAGTGATGACCACTTGTATCAGCCCCGGTGATGACCAAAGGTAAGTTCCCCGGTGATGACCACAGTTAAGGGCCCTGGTGATGACCACAGGTAAGGGCCCCAGTGAAGACCACAGTCAAGGTCCCCGATGATGACCACAGGTAAGGGCCCCGGGGATGACCACAGTCAAGGGCACCGTGATGACCACAGGTAAGGGCCCCGGTGATGACCACAGGTAAGGGCCTCGGGGATGACCACAGTCAAGGGCCCCGTGATGACCACAGGTAAGGGCCCCGGTGATGACCACAGGTTAGGGCTCTGGTGATGACCACAGGTAAGGGTCCCGGTGGTGTCCAAAGGTAAGGGCCCCGGTGATGACCACAGGTAAGGGCCCTGGTGATGACAACAGGTAAGGGGTCCCTGGTGATGATTACAGGTAAGGGCCCCGGTGATAACCACAGGTAAGGCCCCCGGTAATAACCAGAGGTAAGGGCCCAGGTGACGAGGGAAATGGCCCAGGTAAGGGAGCCGGTTGGCATAGTGGACAGCACGCTGGATTTGTAATCCTCTGGTCCCGGGGTCAATCCCGGGCGCCGGCGAGAAACAATTGGCAGAGTTTCTTTCACCCTATGCCCCTGTTACCTAGCAGTAAAATAGGTACCTGGGTGTTAGTCAGCTGTCACGGGCTGCTACCTGGGGGTAGAGGCATGGTCGAGGACCAGGCCTCGGGGACACTAAAGCCCGGAAATCATCTCAGGATAAGGGCTCCGGTGACGACCACAGGTAAGGGCTCCGGTGACGACCACAGGTAAGGGCTCCGGTGACGACCACAGGTAAGGGCCCCGGTGATTACCACAAGTAATGGCCCCGGTGATTACCACAAGTAAGGGCCCCGGTGATTACCACAAGTAAGGGCCCCGGTGATTACCACAGGTAAGGGCCCCGGTGATGACCAGAGGTAAGGGGCCCTGGTGATGACCAGAGGTAAGGGCCATGGTGATGACGTGAGGTAAGGGCCCCAAGGAGGATAACAGGTAAGGGCCCAGGTGATGACCACAGGTAAGAGCCTAGGTGATGACGACATTTGAAGGGCCCCTTTGATGACCACAGGTAAGGGCCCCAGTGATGACTACAGGAAAGGCCCCTGGTGATGATTACAGGTAAGAGCCTCGCTGATGACCACAGGTAAGGGCACCAGTAATGACCACAGGTAAGGACCCCGGTGATGACCACAGGTAAGGACCCCGGTGAAGACCACAGGTAAGGGCCCCGATGATGACCTAAGATAACGTCCCGGGTGATGACCAAAGGTAAGGGTCCCGGTGATGACCAAAGGTAAGGGCCCCGGTGATGACCACAGGTAAAGGCCCTGGTGATGACCAACAGATAAGGGTCCCGGTGATGACCACAGGTAAGGGCCCCGGTGATGACCACAGGTAAGGGCCCCGGTGATGACCAAAGGTAATGGCCCTGGTGATGACCACAGTTAACGACCCCGGTGATGATAACAGGTAAGGGCCCCGATGATGACCACAGGTAAGGGCCCAGGTAAAAACCAAAGGTAAGGGACCAAAGGTAAGAGCCAGTGATGACCACTTGTATCAGCCCCGGTGATGACCAAAGGTAAGTTCCCCGGTGATGACCACAGTTAAGGGCCCTGGTGATGACCACAGGTAAGGGCTCCGGTGATCACAACAAGTAAGGGCCACCGGTGATGAACACAGTTAAGGGCCCCAGTGAAGACCACAGTCAAGGTCCCCGATGATGACCACAGGTAAGGGCCCCGGGGATGACCACAGTCAAGGGCACCGTGATGACCACAGGTAAGGGCCCCGGTGATGACCACAGGTAAGGGCCTCGGGGATGACCACAGTCAAGGGCCCCGTGATGACCACAGGTAAGGGCCCCGGTGATGACCACAGGTTAGGGCTCTGGTGATGACCACAGGTAAGGGTCCCGGTGGTGTCCAAAGGTAAGGGCCCCGGTGATGACCACAGGTAAGGGCCCTGGTGATGACAACAGGTAAGGGTCCAGGTGATGATGTTACGGACCCGAGCCCAGCGTCGTAGCACGGAGCTGTGACGACCACGCCATCTGTGGGTCAGCTCCCGAAACCCCCTCCAAATGGACAGCGCCATCTAGTGAGGACGGGATATACCGGCCACAGGGGCTGGTTTCCCGTCTTGAGCAGGTTTTGAGCAGTGATCACAAAGAAATCAGATTTAGCATAGAATGGAATAGACCAGTAGGAGAAAATTCTGTTAAAGTGCCAGATTTTCGAAAAGCTGATTTTAATAGCCTAAGAAATTTTTTGGGTCAAATTGATTGGAAAGGCTTGGGTATGGGGTGTGGGCCGGTCTTGGAGCGAGACATGAACCCAGCGATAGGTGACTTAAATGGGGATTTCGATGTGGATTCAATATATAACTTATTTAAGAATATTCTAAACAAAGCACAGGAACGTAGTATACCATACAAATTGAATAGATCGTATACTAATGACCCAAAGTGGATAACAAAGAATTTGAAGAACCTTATAGGTAAAAAGAGAGCTTGGTACAAAAGGATTAAAAATGGGGAGGTCACTTTAGAACAGGAATTCGTACAACTGGTTAGAAATGTTAAAAAAGAGATAAGGAAAGCAAAAAGGAACTATGAAGTTCGCATAGCAGGGCAAGCAAAGACAAATCCTAAAGGGTTTTTTCAGTTATATCGTACTAAGACTAGGGAAAGGATAGGTCCATTAAAAACTGAGACAGGTCAAATAACAGATAGTGATGAAGAGATGAGTAGTATTTTTAATAAATATTTTGTATCTGTATTTACTAAAGAGGAACTTAACAATATGCCTTCAGCCGAACAAGTCTATGTGGGTGGGGACGAGGACAGGTTGACGAGTTTAGCAGTTACCAGGGAGGATGTTCTTAAACAAATAGTAAAACTCAAACCAAACAAATCCCCAGGGCCGGATGAAGTGTTTGCTAGGGTGCTTAAAGAATGCAAAGAGGAGCTTTGTGACCCACTGTCAACCATATTTAATAAATCAATAGAGTCAGGCAGAGTGCCAGAGTTTTGGAAAGTTGCTAATGTGATACCAGTTTTTAAGAAAGGAGATAGATCACTTGCGTCTAACTATCGACCAATTAGCCTAACGTCTATTGTGGGAAAGTTACTCGAATCTATAATAGCAAATAAAATTCGTCTTCATCTTGAAAAACATAAATTAATAATTGAGTCGCAACATGGTTTTATAAATGGCCGTTCATGTTTAACAAATTTGTTATCTTTTTATTCTAGCATTGTTGAGGCAGATGATAGTGGTAAGGATTGCGATGTTGTATACCTTGACTTTAGCAAAGCTTTTGATACAGTGCCACATGAAAGACTGATTAAAAAAATAGAGTCTCATGGTATTGGGGGTGCTATATTAAGCTGGATTAGGGCATGGCTATACCAAAGGAAACAGAGAGTTAGTATAAATGGAATCAAGTCAGTGTGGGAAAATGTTGTAAGTGGAGTGCCTCAAGGCTCTGTCCTGGGACCTCTGTTGTTTATAATATATATAAATGATTTAGATTCAGGTTTGAGTAGCAACATTTGCAAATTTGCCGATGATACGAAAATCGGTAGGGAAATTAATTCGGAGGAGGACTCACTATCACTTCAAGTTGATCTAGATAGGGTTTTGAAATGGTCAAAGGAATGGCAGATGCAGTTTAATGCTGATAAATGTAAAGTTCTGAGGTTAGGTAATGACGATAGAGTTACAAGATACGAGCTAGACGGTGTTGTGATTGCGAAGTCGGATTGCGAAAGGGATCTGGGAGTTATGATTAGTAAGAATTTAAAACAAAAGGATCAATGCATAAATGTTCGTAATAAGGCAAATCGGACACTTGGATTTATTAATCGCAGCGTTAGTAACAAGACACCTGGTGTGGTTCTCAAGCTATATCTTGCTCTAGTTAGGCCCCATTTAGATTATGCAGTTCAGTTTTGGTCGCCATATTATAGAATGGATATAAATTCACTTGAACGTGTCCAGCGTAGGATGACTAAGTTAATTCCCCAAATTAGAAATCTTTCATATGAAGAAAGATTAACAAAGCTTAAGTTGCATTCACTGGAAAGGCGAAGAGTTAGGGGTGACATGATAGAGGTTTACAAGTGGATGAATGGACATAACCGGGGGGATATTAATAGGGTATTAAAAGTATCAACACAGGACAGAACACGAAACAATGGATATAAATTGGATAAGTTTAGATTTAGGAAAGACTTGGGTAAATACTGGTTCAGTAACAGGGTTGTTGATTTGTGGAACCAATTGCCGCGTAACATTGTGGAGGTGGGGTCCCTCGATTGTTTCAAGCACGGGTTGGACAAGTATATGAGTGGTATTGGGTGGTTATAGAATAGGAGCTGCCTCGTATGGGCCAATAGGCCTTCTGCAGTTACCTTTGTTCTTATGTTCTTATGTTCTTATGTCTTGATCAGCTCGTAACATTAGTAAGAATTTGATTAGTAAGAATTTAAAACAAAAGGATCACTGCATAAATGTTCGTAATAAGGCAAATCGGACACTTGGATTTATTAATCACAGCGTTAGTAACAAGACACCTGGTGTGGTTCTCAAGCTATATCTTGCTCTAGTTAGGCCCCATTTAGATTATGCAGTTCAGTTTTGGTCCCCATATTATAGAATGGATATAAATTCACTTGAACGTGTCCATCGTAGGATGACTAAGTTAATTCCCCAAATTAGAAATCTTTCATATGAAGAAAGATTAACAAAGCTTAAGTTGCATTTACTGGAAAGGCGAAGAGTTAGGGGTGACATGATAGAGGTTTGCAAGTGGGTGAATGGACATAACAAAGGGGATATTAATAGGGTATTAAAAGTATCAACACAAGACAGAACACGAAGCAATGGGTATAAATTGGATAAGTTTAGATTTAGGAAAGACTTTGGTAAATACTGGTTCAGTAACAGGGTTGTTGATTTGTGGAACCAATTGCCGCGTAACATTGTGGAGGTGGGGTCCCTCGATTGTTTCAAGCATGGGTTGGACATGTATATGAGTGGGATTGGGTGGTTATAAATAGGAGCTGCCTCGTATGGGCCAATAGGCCTTCTGCAGTTGCCTTTGTTCTTATGTTCTTTTGTTCTTAACATAGCTTCTGGTGAGGTGACGCTTAGACAGCAACGCCATCTATGGAGTGGATAGGTGGGCGTTTGTGTCTAAGCCTGTAAGTGAGGTGCCCTAGGGTGTCCCTAGTACTGATGACGTGTCTGATTACAGAGTTGACCTGGGACTGCTGGATTGGACGATGGGCAGTCTACCCAAGGCAGCCTAAGTCTCTCCACGTGTTTGCTGCAGAAGCTGTGAGTCACCCCCGAACGGACACTGTTGAGTGTGTTAGCCTGCCTGTGACGTGGCAGTACCAGGAATCGTCTTATCTGGGGGCTGGCTGGTGGGAGAGACTGGCCACTGTGGTGCAGAGAGAGGAGAGTGATCTGCGGAATCACACGAGTCTCCTGCCTAGGGCTCGCAACCCTAGTATCGGTCGTGGAGTGGCCTACACAGTGGAGCTGATTGGAACCTGCCAGCTACAGGCTGGATTTGTGGTTGAAGGTCTCCACGACGCTTCACCCAGTGGGACTGTAATTTGGCTGGCCTGTGGCCGGGGTAAATTCGCCGAAGAGAATCAAAGGATTCATCGTGGGCCACGAAGAAGAGAACCAGGGCTACTCATCGTGAACACCGTGGAGCATCCCGCGTCTTCAGAGGAAGACGATTCTGTACATTGTGTATTTATAGCAACCCCGTGTGACAGTTTATATATTTATTTATGATGGTGGTGATTATATATACATAAGCCAGTGAAGTTGTATCCCTTCCCCTTTTATTTAACTTGCGTTACGGAACACACCCCTTGAAAGCCACTACTAACTTGGGGCCGGATACCCAAACTCTAATAACATCAGAGAAGAACCCGGTTGCGACCCAATAGGGCCGTAACAGATGACCACAGGTATGGGCCCAAATGATGACCACAGGTAAGGGCCCCGGTGATGACCACAGTTAAGGACCCCAGTGATGATAACAGGTAAGGGCCCCGATAATGACCACAGGTAAGGGGCCCGGTGATGAATACAGGTAAGGGCCCCAGTGATGATAACAGGTAAGGGCCCAGGTGATGACTACAGGTAAGGGCTCTGGTGATGATAACAGGTAAGGGGCCCGGTGATGAATACAGGTAAGGGCCCCGGTGATGATAACAGGTAAGGGCCCAGGTGGTTATGACCACAGGTAAAGACCCCGGTGATGATAACAGGTAAGGGCCCAGGTGGGTGATGACTACAGGTAAGGGCCCCGGTGATGATAACAGGTAGGGGCTCAGGTGGTGATGACTACAGGTAAGGGTCCCCGGTGATGATAACAGGTAAGGGCTCAGGTGGTGATGACTACAGGTAAGGGCCCAGATGGTGATGACTACAGGTAAGGGCCCAGATGGTGATGACTACAGGTAAGGGCCCAGATGGTGATGACTACAGGTAAGGGCCCCGGTGATGATAACAGGTAGGGGCTCAGGTGGTGATGACTACAGGTAAGGGCCCCCGGTGATGATAACAGGTAAGGGCCCAGGTGATGACTACAGGTAAGGGCCCAGATGGTGATGACTACAGGTAAGGGCCCAGATGGTGATGACTACAGGTAAGGGCCCAGGTGGTGATGACTACAGGTAAGGGCCCAGGTGATGATAACAGGTAAGGGCCCCGGTGATGATAACAGGTAAGAGCCCTGATGATGACCACAGGTAAGGGCCCCGGTGATAACCACAGGTAAGGGTTCCCTGGTGATGATTACAGGTAAGGGCCCCGGTGATAACCACAGGTAAGGCCCCCGGTAATAACCAGAGGTAAGGGCCCAGGTAAGGGAGCCGGTTGGCATAGTGGACAGCACGCTGGATTTGTAATCCTATGGTCCCGGGCGCCGGCGAGAAACAATGGGCAGAGTTTCTTTTAACCTATGCCCCTGTTACCTAGCAGTAAAATAGGTACCTGGGTGTTAGTCAGCTGTCACGGGCTGCTACCTGGGGGTAGAGGCATGGTCGAGGACCAGGCCTCGGGGACACTAAAGCCCGGAAATCATCTCAAGATAAGGGCTCCGGTGACGACCACAGGTAAGGGCTCCGGTGACGACCACAGGTAAGGGCCCCGGTGATTACCACTAGTAAGGGCCCCGGTGATTACCACAGGTAAGGGTCCCGGTGATGACCACAGGTAAGGGCCCCGGTGATTACCACAGGTAAGGGCCCCGGTGATGACCAGAGGTAAGGGCCATTGTGATGACCAGAGGTAAGGGCCCCAGGGATGATAACAGGTAAGGGCCCAGGTGATGACCACAGGTAAGAGCCTAGGTGATGACCACATTTGAAGGGCCCCCTTTGATGACCACAGGTAAAGGCCCCAGTGATGAGCACATGTAAGGGCCCCGGTGATGACCACAGGAAAGGGCCCCCGGTGATGGCCACAGGTAAGGGCCTCAGTGATGACTACAGGAAAGAGCCTCGCTGATGACCACAGGTAAGGGCACCAGTGATGACCACAGGTAAGGGCACCAGTGATGACCACAGGTAAGGACCCCGGTGATGACCACCGGTAAGGGGGAACGATGATGACCACAGGTAAGGGCACCAGTGATGACCACAGGTAAGGACCCCGGTGATGACCACAGGAAAAGGCCCTGGTCATGACCACAGGTATGGGTCCCGGTGATGACCACCGGTAAGGACCCCGGTGATGACCACCGGTAAGGGGGAACGATGATGACCACAGGTAAGAGACCAGGTGATCATTCAGTCAGGTGCAGTCACAGTGAGAGGTTGTGTTAGCTGGAGCTCGGATTCTAATAACATTATTATTGCAATAATGGAGGATTAGTAAAAGATTTGGTGAGTCTGGTTGGAGCTCTGAGAGCAGAGATGGATTCCCTGCGGGAGGAGGTACGACGGCTGAGACTTCGGGAGGAAACGAATTAGGAGGCCAGTGTTGACGGGACCTCATTAAGAAGGACTGACGGGACCAGTATTAAGAAGTCCTCGTCTTGGCAAGTTGTGAAAGACAGGGGTCTTAAGAAGACTTTGGCAAAACCGACAACTAATAGTCTACATAGAGAGGTTGTGTTAGCTGGAGCTCTGGAGTAACATTATTATTGCAATAATGGAAAGATTAGTGAAGGATTTGGTGAGTCTGGTTGGAGCTGTGAGAGCAGAGATGGATTCCCTGCGGGAGGAGGTACGACGGCTGAGACTTCGGGAGGAAACATAACATAAGAACAAAGGCTACTGCAGAAGGCCTATTGGCCCATACGAGGCAGCTCCTATTTATAACCACCCAATCCCACTCATATACTTGTCCAACCCGCGCTTGAAACAATCGATGGACCCCAGCAAAAACGAAGGAGGAGACCAGTGTTGACGAGACCTCATCGTGGAGAGTCGTGAAGGACAGGGGTCTTAAGAAGACCTTGACAAGGCCGCCTACAGACGCCCTAAGGACAGCAAATTCATTTGCCGTGTTGGAGGACGAGTGCTGTGGAGCGCCTGCAGCGAGGAGCGGCGGAGCGCAGGCCCTTCAGGCTGCTCAGAAAGTTAAGGAGGTGCCGAAGCGAATTTTGGTTGTGGGAGATTCCCAGGTGAGGTATTTAGACAGAACGTTTTGTGCCAGAGATAGGGGGAACAGATTAAGGGTTTGCTATCCAGGAGCTGGAATTGGTGATATTGTTGGAAACATGAATGATATTATGACGGGAAATGGGAACAATCCCATTATTTGTATTAGTGCAGGGGGTAATGATGTTGGGCGAGTTAGGAGTGAGGAACTAATACAGAGATTCAGGACAGCCATTGAATTAGTTAGGAGCAAGGGAGGAATCCCGATCATATGTGGCATTCTTCCAAGAAAGGGAGTGGGAAATGAATGGATGTCGAGGGCATTTGGTGTCAACTGCCGGCTGGAAAGATATTGCAAATCAAATGCAATATCTTTCATAGACAACTGGGAACACTTCTATGGAAGAAATAAAATGTATTCTCGTGATGGGGTGCATCTATCGAGGGCTGGGGTTGTTGCTGTTACGAACTCGTTGGAACAAGTGGTTAGAGGTGTTTGTTTGGGTTTAAACTGTTAGTAGATAGTGATATGGAATTGATTTGGAGGAAGGAGGTAATAAGGATCAATGCATAAATGTTCGTAATTAGGCAAATCGGACACTTGGATTTATTAATCGCAGCGTTAGTAACAAGACACCTGGTGTGGTTCTCAAGCTATATCTTGCTCTAGTTAGGCCCCATTTAGATTATGCAGTTCAGTTTTGGTCCCCATATTATAGAATGGATATAAATTCACTTGAACGTGTCCATCGTAGGATGACTAAGTTAATTCCCCAAATTAGAAATCTTTCATATGAAGAAAGATTAACAAAGCTTAAGTTGCATTCACTGGAAAGGCGAAGAGTTAGGGGTGACATGATAGAGGTTTACAAGTGGGTGAATGGACATAATAAAGGGGATATTAATAGGGTATTAAAAGTATCAACACAAGACAGAACACGAAACAATGGGTATAAATTGGATAAGTTTAGATTTAGGAAAGACTTGGGTAAATACTGGTTCAGTAACAGGGTTGTTGATTTGTGGAACCAATTGCCGCGTAACATTGTGGAGGTGGTGTCCCTCGATTGTTTCAAGCGCGGGTTGAACAAGTATATGAGTGGGATTGGGTGGTTATAAATAGGAGATGCCTCGTATGGGCCAATAGGCCTTTTGCAGTTGCATTTGTTCTTATGTTCGTATGTTAGTGGGAGAAAAGAATTGGCAAAATGATCAAGGAAAGAAAAAGGCCCAAGATAACAATTCACTTAGGATATATTACACTAACAGTAGAAGTCTAAGAAAATAATTAATGAATTAAATGCTCTTGTCTGCATAGAAAAAATAGATATTATTGCACTTACCGAAACGTGGATGAATGTAGAAAATAGAGAACTATTAGCTGAATATCAGATAAATGGATTTAAACTATTTCACACAGATAGATATATTAGACGAGGAGGGGGAGTAGCCATATATGTTAGAGACAATTTGAAATGTAGTCTCAAAGAGGGAATCAAAACTGAGCCACACACAGAAACTATTTGGATAGAATTAAACGAAAAAACAAATAATATTATAATAGGAGTTATATATAGGCCACCAAATTTAGACAGATTGGAAGCAAAGCATCTATGGTATGAAATATCTAGAGCATCTAGATCTAACAGTATTTATGTCATTGGTGACTTGAATTTTAGTGGAATAAACTGGGTGAACAAAACAGGGAATAGTGAAGCAGAAGATTTTCTAGAATTAATTGACGATTGCTTTCTTACGCAACACATTAAGGAACCAACGCGGGAAAATAATATTTTAGATTTAGTGTTAACTAACAAGGAAAGACAAATTAATGACATCGAAATAGGGAGTGAGCTAGGGAACAGTGATCACAAAATAATCAGATTTAGCATAGAATGGAATAGACCTGTAGGAGAAAATTCTGTTAAAGTGCCAGATTTTCGAAAAGCTGATTTTAAATAGCCTAAGAAATTTTTTGGGACAAATAGATTGGAAAGTCTTGGGTATGGGGTGTGGGCCGGTCTTAGAGCGAGACATGAACCCAGCGATAGGTGACGTAAAAGGGGATTTCGATGTGGATTTAATATATAACTTATTTAAGAATATTCTAAACAAAGCACAGGAACGTAGTATACCATACAAATTGAATAGATCGAATACTAATGACCCAAAGTGGATAACAAATAATTTAAAGAACTTTATAGGTAAAAAGAGAGCTTGGTACAAAAGGATTAAGAATGGGGAAGTCAGTTTAGAACAGGAATTCATACAACTGGTTAGATATGTTAAAAAAGAGATTAGGAAAGCAAAAAGAAACTATGAAGTTCGCATAGCAGAGCAAGCAAAGTCAAATCCTAAAGGGTTTTTTCAGTTATATCGAACTAAGACTAGGGAAAGGATAGGTCCATTAAAATCTGCGACAGGTCAAATAACGGTTAATGACAATGAGATGAGTAGTATTTTTAACAAATATTTTATATCTGTATTTACTAAAGAAGAACTTAACAATATGCCTCCAGCCGAACAAGTCTATGTGGGTGGGGATGAGGACAGGTTGACTAGTTTAGGAGTTACCAAGGAGGATGTAATTAAAAAATTAGAAAAACTCAAACCAAGCAAATCCCCAGGGCCGGATGAAGTGTTTGCCAGGGTGCTTAAAGAATGCAAAGAGGAGCTTTCCGAGCTACTGTCTACCATATTTAATAAATCAATAGTCAGGCAGAGTGCCAGAGTCATGGAAGGTAGCTAATGTGGTACCAATTTTTAAGAAAGGAGATAGATCACTTGCGTCAAACTATCAGCCAGTTAGCCTAACGTCTATTGTGGGAAAGTTACTTGAATCAATAATTGCAAATACAATTCGTCTCCATCTTGAAAAACATAAATTAATAAATGAGTCGCAACATGGTTTTACAAATGGTCGTTCATGTTTAACAAATTTGCTGACTTTTTATTCCAGCATAGTTGAGGCAGTCGATAGTGGAAAGGATTGTGACGTTGTGTACCTTGACTTTAGCAAAGCTTTTGATACAGTGCCACATGAAAGACTAATTAAAAAAATAGAAGCTAATGGTATTGGGGGTGCTATATTAACTTGCATTAGGGCATTGCTATTCCAAAGGAAACAGAGAGTTAGTATAAATGGGGTTAAGTCAGAGTGGAATAATGTTGTTAGTAGAGTACCTCAGGGCTCTGTCCTGGGACCTCTGTTGTTTATAATATATATAAATGATTTAGATTCAGGTTTGAGTAGCAACATTTGCAAATTTGCCGATGATACGAAAATCGGTAGGGAAATTAATTCAGAGGAGGACTCTCTATCACTTCAAGTTGATCTAGATATGTCTTTGAAATGGTCAAAGGATTGGCAAATGCAGTTTAATGCTGATAAATGTAAAGTTCTGAGGCTAGGTAATGGTGATAGAGTTACAAGATACGAGCTAGATGGTGTTGAGATTGCGAAGTAGGATTGCGAAAGGGATCTGGGAGTTATGATTAGTAAGAATTTAAAACAAAAGGATCAATGCATGAATGTTCGTAATAAGGCGAATAGGACACTGGGATTTATTAATCGAAGCGTTAGTAACAAGACACCTGGTGTGGTTCTTAAGCTATATCTTGCTCTGGTTAGGCCCCATTTAGATTATGCAGTTCAGTTTTGGTCGCCGTATTATAGAATGGATATAAATTCACTTGAACGCGTCCAACGTAGGATGACTAAGTTAATTCCCCAAATTAGAAATCTTTCATATGAAGAAAGATTAACAAAGCTTAAGTTGCATTCACTGGAAAGGCGAAGAGTTAGGGGTGACATGATAGAGGTTTACAAGTGGATGAATGGACATAACAGGGGGGATATTAATAGGGTATTAAAAATATCAACACAAGACAGAACATGAAACAATGGGTATAAATTGGATAAGTTTAGATGTAGGAAAGACTTGGGTAAATACTGGTTCAGTAACAGGGTTGTTAATTTGTGGAACCAATTGCCGCGTAACGTGGTGGAGGTGGGGTCCCTCGATTGTTTCAAGCGCGGGTTGGACAAGTATATGAGTGGGATTGGGGGGTTATAGATATGAGCTGCCTCGTATGGGCCAATAGGCCTTCTGCAGTTACCTTTGTTCTTATGTTCTTATCTATGGACTTTTAACGCATTTGACGTATTAGAGGACGAGTGCTGTGTTGAACCTGTTGTTCAACGAGGTGGCAAAGACAAAGTAACGAGGAGCATTGAAGCGCAGGTCCCTCAAACTACTCGAAATGAAAAGGGAGAATCGAAGCGAATTCTGGTTGTGGGAGATTCCCAGGTGAGGTATTTAGACAGAACGTTTTGTGCCAGAGATAGGGGGAACAGATTAAGGGTTTGCTATCCGGGAGCTGGAATTGGTGATATTGTTGGAAACATGAATGATATTATGACGGGAAAAGAAACAAACCCATTATTTGTATTAGTGCAGGGGGTTATGATGTTGGGCGAGTTAGGAGTGAGGAAATAATCCAGAGATTCAGGACAGCCATTGAATTAGGAGCAAGGGAGGAACATAAGAACAAGGTAACTGCAGAAGGCCTATTGGCCCATACGAGGCAGCTCCTATCTATAACCACCCAATCCCACTCATATAAGAACAAAGGTAACTGCAGAAGGCCTATTGGCCCATACGAGGCAGCTCCTATTCTATAACCACCCAATCCCACTCATATACTTGTCCAACCCGCGCTTGAAACAATCGAGGGACCCCACCTCCACCACGTTACGCGGCAATTGGTTCCACAAATCTACAACCCTGTTACTGAACCAGTATTTACCCAAGTCTTTCCTAAATCTAAACTTATCCAATTTATACCCATTGTTTCGTGTTCTGTCCTGTGTTGATACTTTTAATACCCTATTAATATCCCCCTTGTTATGTCCATTCACCCACTTGTAAACCTCTATCATGTCGCCCCTAACTCTTCGCCTTTCCAGTGAATGCAACTTAAGCTTTGTTAATCTTTCTTCATATGAAAGATTTCTAATTTGGGGAATTAACTTAGTCATCCTACGCTGGACACGTTCAAGTGAATTTATATCCATTCTATAATATGCCGACCAAAACTGAACTGCATAATCTAAATGGGGCCTAACTAGAGCAAGATATAGCTTGAGAACCACACCAGGTGTCTTGTTACTAACGCTGCGATTAATAAATCCAAGTGTCCGATTTGCCTTATTACGAACATTTATGCATTGATCCTTTTGTTTTAAATTCTTACTAATCATAACTCCCAGATCCCTTTCGCAATCCGACTTCGCAATCACAACACCATCTAGCTCGTATCTTGTAACTCTATCATCATTACCTAACCTCAGAACTTTACATTTATCAGCATTAAACTGCATCTGCCAATCCTTTGACCATTTCAAAACCCTATCTAGATCAACTTGAAGTGATAGTGAGTCCTCCTCCGAATTAATTTCCCTACCGATTTTCGTATCATCGGCAAATTTGCAAATGTTGCTACTCAAACCTGAATCTAAATCATTTATATATATTATAAACAACAGAGGTCCCAGGACAGAGCCTTGAGGCACTCCACTTACAACATTTTCCCACTCTGACTTGATTCCATTTATACTAACTCTCTGTTTCCTTTGGTATAGCCATGCCCTAATCCAGCTTAATATAGCACCCCCAATACCATGAGACTCTATTTTTTTAATCAGTCTTTCATGTGGCACTGTATCAAAAGCTTTGCTAAAGTCAAGGTATACAACATCGCAATCCTTACCACTATCAACTGCCTCAACAATGCTAGAATAAAAAGATAACAAATTTGTTAAACATGAACGGCCATTTATAAAACCATGTTGCGACTCAATTATTAATTTATGTTTTTCAAGATGAAGACGAATTTTATTTGCTA
Organism: Procambarus clarkii; assembly: GCF_040958095.1. Classification (NCBI taxonomy): domain Eukaryota; kingdom Metazoa; phylum Arthropoda; class Malacostraca; order Decapoda; family Cambaridae; genus Procambarus; species Procambarus clarkii. Next base: position 8,284,014 of record NC_091190.1, on the reverse strand, counting down.
TTATAGATTCGAGTAACTTTCCCACAATAGACGTTAGGCTAATTGGTCGATAGTTAGACGCAAGTGATCTATCTCCTTTCTTAAAAACTGGTATCACATTAGCAACTTTCCAAAACTCTGGCACTCTGCCTGACTCTATTGATTTATTAAATATGGTTGACAGTGGGTCACAAAGCTCCTCTTTGCATTCTTTAAGCACCCTAGCAAACACTTCATCCGGCCCTGGGGATTTGTTTGGTTTGAGTTTTACTATTTGTTTAAGAACATCCTCCCTGGTAACTGCTAAACTCGTCAACCTGTCCTCGTCCCCACCCACATAGACTTGTTCGGCTGAAGGCATATTGTTAAGTTCCTCTTTAGTAAATACAGATACAAAATATTTATTAAAAATACTACTCATCTCTTCATCACTATCTGTTATTTGACCTGTCTCAGTTTTTAATGGACCTATCCTTTCCCTAGTCTTAGTACGATATAACTGAAAAAACCCTTTAGGATTTGTCTTTGCTTGCCCTGCTATGCGAACTTCATAGTTTCTTTTTGCTTTCCTTATCTCTTTTTTAACATTTCTAACCAGTTGTACGAATTCCTGTTCTAAAGTGACCTCCCCATTTTTAATCCTTTTGTACCAAGCTCTCTTTTTACCTATGAGGTTCTTCAAATTCTTTGTTATCCACTTTGGGTCATTAGTATACGATCTATTCAATTTGTATGGTATACTACGTTCCTGTGCTTTGTTTAGAATATTCTTAAATAAGTTATATATTGAATCCACATCGAAATCCCCATTTAAGTCACCTAGGAATCCCGATCATATGTGGCATTCTTCCAAGAAAGGGAGTGGGAAATGAATGGATGTCAAGGGCACTTGGTGTCAATTGCCGGCTGGAAAGATATTGGAAATCAAATGCAATATCTTTCATAGACAACTGGGAACACTTCTATGGAAGAAATGAAATGTATGCTCGTGATGGGGTGCATCTATCGAGAGCTGGGGTTGTTGCTCTTGCGAACTCGTTGGAAGAAGTGGTTAGACGTGTTTGTTTGGGTTTAAACCGTTAGTAGATAGAGGGATGGGAATTGATTTGGAGGAAGGAGATAATAAAAGTATGTGTTTGTGGGAGAAAGGAATTGGCAAAATGATCAGGGAAAGAGAAGGGCCTCAAAATAACAATTCACTTAGTGTATATTACACTAACAGTAGAAGTCTAAGAAATAAAATTAACGAATTAAATGCTCTTGTCTGCACAGAAAAAATAGATATTATTGCACTTACCGAAACGTGGATGAATGTAGAAAATAGAGAACTATTAGCTGAATATCAAATAAATGGATTTAAACTATTTCATAAGAACATAAGAACATAAGAACAAAGGTAACTGCAGAAGGCCTATTGGCCCATACGAGGCAGCTCCTATTCTATAACCACCCAATCCCACTCATATACTTGTCCAACCCGTGCTTGAAACAATCGAGGGACCCCACCTCCACAATGTTACGCGGCAATTGGTTCCACAAATCAACAACCCTGTTACTGAACCAGTATTTACCCAAGTCTTTCCTAAATCTAAACTTATCCAATTTATATCCATTGTTTCGTGTTCTGTCCTGTGTTGATACTTTTAATACCCTATTAATATCCCCCCGGTTATGTCCATTCATCCACTTGTAAACCTCTATCATGTCACCCCTAACTCTTCGCCTTTCCAGTGAATGCAACTTAAGCTTTGTTAATCTTTCTTCATATGAAAGATTTCTAATTTGGGGAATTAACTTAGTCATCCTACGCTGGACACGTTCAAGTGAATTTATATCCATTCTATAATATGGCGACCAAAACTGAACTGCATAATCTAAATGGGGCCTAACTAGAGCAAGATATAGCTTGAGAACCACACCAGGTGTCTTGTTACTAACGCTGCGATTAATAAATCCAAGTGTCCGATTTGCCTTATTACGAACATTTATGCATTGATCCTTTTGTTTTAAATTCTTACTAATCATAACTCCCAGATCCCTTTCGCAATCCGACTTCGCAATCACAACACCATCTAGCTCGTATCTTGTAACTCTATCATCATTACCTAACCTCAGAACTTTACATTTATCAGCATTAAACTGCATCTGCCAATCCAGGGAGGTCCGGAGCTGGGTGGTTTGGTTACAGTTCAAGTTAAGTTACAACCCAGTTGCAGTATACATACCCCCAGTGACCATGACTTCCCTCTAGTTGATTTGTGGAACCAATTGCCGCGTAACATTGTGGAGGTGGGGTCCCTCGATTGTTTCAAGCACGGGTTGGACAAGTATATGAGTGGGATTGGGTGGTTATAGAATAGGAGCTGCCTCGTATGGGCCAATAGGCCTTCTGCAGTTACCTTTGTTCTTATGTTCTTATGTTCTTAATCCTTTGACAATTTCAAAACCCTATCTAGATCAACTTGAAGTGATAGTGAGTCCTCCTCCGAATTAATTTATCTACCGATTTTCGTATCATCGGCAAATTTGCAAATGTTGCTACTCAAACCTGAATCTAAATCATTTATATATATTATAAACAACAGAGGTCCCAGGACAGAGCCTTGAGGCACTCCACTTACAACATTTTCCCACTCTGACTTGATTCCATTTATACTAACTCTCTGTTTCCTTTGGTATAGCCATGCCCTAATCCAGCTTAATATAGCACCCCCAATACCATGAGACTCTATTTTTTTAATCAGTCTTTCATGTGGCACTGTATCAAAAGCTTTGCTAAAGTCAAGGTATACAACATCGCAATCCTTACCACTATCAACTGCCTCAACAATGCTAGAATAAAAAGATAACAAATTTGTTAAACATGAACGGCCATTTATAAAACCATGTTGCGACTCAATTATTAATTTATGTTTTTCAAGATGAAGACGAATTTTATTTGCTATTATAGATTCGAGTAACTTTCCCACAATAGACGTTAGGCTAATTGGTCGATAGTTAGACGCAAGTGATCTATCTCCTTTCTTAAAAACTGGTATCACATTAGCAACTTTCCAAAACTCTGGCACTCTGCCTGACTCTATTGATTTATTAAATATGGTTGACAGTGGGTCACAAAGCTCCTCTTTGCATTCTTTAAGCACCCTAGCAAACACTTCATCCGGCCCTGGGGATTTGTTTGGTTTGAGTTTTACTATTTGTTTAAGAACATCCTCCCTGGTAACTGCTAAACTCGTCAACCTGTCCTCGTCCCCACCCACATAGACTTGTTCGGCTGAAGGCATATTGTTAAGTTCCTCTTTAGTAAATACAGATACAAAATATTTATTAAAAATACTACTCATCACTTCATCACTATCTGTTATTTGACCTGTCTCAGTTTTTAATGGACCTATCCTTTCCCTAGTCTTAGTACGATATAACTGAAAAAACCCTTTAGGATTTGTCTTTGCTTGCCCTGCTATGCGAACTTCATAGTTTCTTTTTGCTTTCCTTATCTCTTTTTTAACATTTCTAACCAGTTGTACGAATTCCTGTTCTAAAGTGACCTCCCCATTTTTAATCCTTTTGTACCAAGCTCTCTTTTTACCTATAAGGTTCTTCAAATTCTTTGTTATCCACTTTGGGTCATTAGTATACGATCTATTCAATTTGTATGGTATACTACGTTCCTGTGCTTTGTTTAGAATATTCTTAAATAAGTTATATATTGAATCCACATCGAAATCCCCATTTAAGTCACCTATCGCTGGGTTCATGTCTCGCTCCAAGACCGGCCCACACCCCATACCCAAGCCTTTCCAATCAATTTGACCCAAAAAATTTCTTAGGCTATTAAAATCAGCTTTTCGAAAATCTGGCACTTTAACAGAATTTTCTCCTACTGGTCTATTCCATTCTATGCTAAATCTGATTTCTTTGTGATCACTGCTCCCTAGCTCACTCCCTATTTCGATGTCATTAATTTGCGTTTCCCTGTTAGTTAACACTAAATCTAAAATATTATTTTCCCGTGTTGGTTCCTTAATGTGTTGCGTAAGAAAGCAATCGTCAATTAATTCTAGAAAATCTTCTGCTTCACTATTCCCTGTTTTGTTCAACCAGTTTATTCCGCTAAAATTAAAGTCACCCATGACATAAATACTGTTAGATCTAGATGCTCTAGATATTTCATCCCATAGATGCTTTGCTTCCATTCTGTCTAAATTTGGTGGCCTATATATTACTCCTATTATAATATTATTAGCTTTTTCGTTTAATTCAATCCAAATAGTTTCTGAGTGTGGCTCTGTTTTGATTCCCTCTTTGAGACTACATTTCAAATTGTCCCTAACATATATGGCTACTCCACCTCCTCGTCTAATATATCTATCTGTGTGAAATAGTTTAAATCCATATATTTGATATTCAGCTAATAGTTCTCTATTTTCTACATTCATCCACGTTTCGGTAAGTGCAATAATATCTATTTTTTCTGTGCAGACAAGAGCATTTAATTCGTTAATTTTATTTCTTAGACTTCTACTGTTAGTGTAATATACCCTAAGTGAATTGTTATTTTGCGGACCTTCTCTTTCCCTGATCGTTTTGCCAATTCCTTTCTCCCACAAACACATACTTTTATTACCTCCTTCCTCCAAATCAATTCCCATACCTCTATCTACTAACAGTTTAAACCCAAACAAACACCTCTAACCACTTCTTCTAGCGAGTTCGCAACAGCAACAACCCCAGCTCTCGATAGATGCACCCCATCACGAGCATACATTTCATTTCTTCCATAGAAGTGTTCCCAGTTGTCTATGAAAGATATTGCATTTGATTTGCAATATCTTTCCAGCCGGCAATTGACACCAAGTGCCCTCGATATCCATTCATTTCCCACTCCCTTTCTTGGAAGAATGCCACATATGATCGGGATTCCTCCCTTGCTCCAAACTAACTCTATGGCTGTTTTATACCTCTGAATCAGTTCCTCACTCCTGACTCGACCAACATCATTTCCTCCCACGCTAATGCAAATAATGGGATTGTTCCCATTACCAGCCATAATATCATTCATGTTGTTTATAATATCACCAATGCCAGCTCCGGGATAGCAAACCCTTAACCTGTTCCCCCTATCTCTAGCACAAAACGTTCTATCCAAATACCTTATCTGGGAATCTCCCACAACTAATGTTTGCTTAGGTACTTCCTTTACTTTCTGAGGGCAGAAAGTAAAATATCTATATTTCACACATATAGATATTTTAGACGAGGAGGGGGAGTAGCCATATATGTTAGGGACAATTTGAAATGTAGTCTCAAAGAGGGAATCAAAACTGAGCCACACACAGAAACTATTTGGATAGAATTATACGGAAAAAGCAAATAATATTATAATAGGAGTTATATATAGGCCACCAAATTTAGACAGAATGGAAGCAAAGCATCTATGGGATGAAATATCTAGAGCATCTAGATCGTGGTGAGTCTGGTTGGAGCACTGAGAGCAGAGATGGATTCCCTGCAGGAGGAGGTACGACGGCTGAGACTTCGGGAGGAAACGAAGGAGGAGGCCAGTGTTGACGGGACCTCATTAAGAAAGACTGACGGGAGCAGTATTATGAAGACCTCGTCTTGGCAAGTTGTGAAAGACAGGGGTCTTAAGAAGACCTTGGCAAAACCGACAACTAATAGCCTACACCTAAGGACTTTTAATGCATTTGACGTATTAGAGGACGAGTGCTGTTGTGAACCTTTTGTTCAAAGAGGAGGCAAAGCAACGAGGAGCATTGAAGCGCAGGTCCCTCAAACTGCTCGAAAGGAAAAGGGAGAATCGAAGCGAATTTTGGTTGTGGGAGATTCCCAGGTGAGGTATTTAGACAGAACGTTTTGTGCCAGAGATAGGGGGAACAGATTAAGGGTTTGCTATCCGGGAGCTGGAATTGGTGATATTGTTGGAAACATGAATGATATTATGACAGGAAATGGGAACAAACCCATTATTTGTATTAGTGCAGGGGGTAATGATGTTGGACGAGTTAGGAGTGAGGAACTAATTACAGAGATTCAGGACAGCCATTGAATTAGTTAGGAGCAAGGGAGGAATCCCGGTCATATGTGGCATTCTTCCAAGAAAGGGAGTAGGAAATGAATGGATGTCGAGGGCAATTGGGGTCAATTGCCGGCTGGAAAGATATTGCAAATCAAATGCAATATCTTTCATAGACAACTGGGAACACTTCTATGGAAGAAATGGAATGTATGCTCGTGATGGGGTGCATCTATCAAGAGCTGGGGTTGTTGCTGTTGCGAACTCGTTGGAAGAAGTGGTTAGACGTGTTTGTTTGGGTTTAAACTGTTAGCTGATAGAGGTATGGGAATTGATTTGGAGGAAGGAGATAATAAAAGTACGTGTTTGTGGGAGAAAGGAATTGGCAAAATGATCAGGGAAAGAGAAGGGCCTCAAAATAACAATTCACTTAGGGTATATTACACTAACAGTAGAAGTCTAAGAAATAAAATTAACGAATTAAATGCTCTTGTCTGCACAGAAAAAATAGATATTATTGCACTTACCGAAACGTGGATGAATGTAGAAAATAGAGAACTATTAGTTGAATATGAAATAAATGGATTTAAACTATTTCACACAGATAGATATATTAGACGAGGAGGGGGAGTAGCCATATATGTTAGGGACAATTTGAAATGTAGTCTCAAAGAGGGAATCAAAACTGAGCCACACACAGAAACTATTTGTATGTAATTATACGATAAAGCAAATAATATTATAATAGGAGTTATATATAGGCCACCAAATTTAGACAGAATGGAAGCAAAGCATCTATAGGATGAAATATCTAGGGCATCTAGATCTAACAGTATTTACGTCATGGGTGACTTTAATTTTAGTGGAATAAACTGGTTGAACAAAACAGGGAATAGTGAAGCAGAAGATTTTCTAGAAATAATTGACGATTGCTTTCTTACGCAACACATTAAGGAACCAACACGTGAAAATAATATTTTAGATTTAGTGTTAACTAACAGGGAAACACAAATTAATGACATCGAAATAGGGAGTGAGCTAGGGAACCGTGTTAACAAAGAAATCAGATTTAGCATACAATGGAATAGACCTGTAGGAGAAAATTCTGTTACAGTGCCAGATTTTCGAAAAGCTGATTTTAATAGCCTAAGAAATTTTTTGGGTCAAATTGATTGGAAAGTCTTTGATAAAGCCGCCTTCAAACGCCATAGCAACTTCAAATTCATTTGACGTTTTGGAGGACGAGTGCTGTGGAGAGACTGTGGATCGCGCAAAAGGGAAAGCAACGAAGAGAAAGGAAGCGCAGGCCCCTCAGAAAGTAAAGGAAGTACCTAAGCAAACATTAGTTGTGGGAGATTCCCAGATAAGGTATTTGGATAGAACGTTTTGTGCTAGAGATAGGGGGAATAGGTTAAGGGTTTGCTATCCCGGAGCTGGCATTGGTGATATTATAAACAACATGAATGATATTATGGCTGGTAATGGGAACAATCCCATTATTTGCATTAGCGTGGGAGGAAATGATGTTGGTCGAGTCAGGAGTGAGGAACTGATTCAGAGGTATAAAACAGCCATAGAGTTAGTTAGGAGCAAGGGAGGAATCCCGATCATATGTGGCATTCTTCCAAGAAAGGGAGTGGGAAATGAATGGATATCGAGGGCACTTGGTGTCAATTGCCGGCTGGAAAGATATTGCAAATCAAATGCAATATCTTTCATAGACAACTGGGAACACTTCTATGGAAGAAATGAAATGTATGCTCGTGATGGGGTGCATCTATCGAGAGCTGGGGTTGTTGCTGTTGCGAACTCGCTAGAAGAAGTGGTTAGAGGTGTTTGTTTGGGTTTAAACTGTTAGTAGATAGAGGTATGGGAATTGATTTGGAGGAAGGAGGTAATAAAAGTATGTGTTTGTGGGAGAAAGGAATTGGCAAAACGATCAGGGAAAGAGAAGGTCCGCAAAATAACAATTCACTTAGGGTATATTACACTAACAGTAGAAGTCTAAGAAATAAAATTAACGAATTAAATGCTCTTGTCTGCACAGAAAAAATAGATATTATTGCACTTACCGAAACGTGGATGAATGTAGAAAATAGAGAACTATTAGCTGAATATCAAATATATGGATTTAAACTATTTCACACAGATAGATATATTAGACGAGGAGGTGGAGTAGCCATATATGTTAGGGACAATTTGAAATGTAGTCTCAAAGAGGGAATCAAAACAGAGCCACACACAGAAACTATTTGGATTGAATTAAACGAAAAAGCTAATAATATTATAATAGGAGTAATATATAGGCCACCAAATTTAGACAGAATGGTAGCAAAGCATCTATGGGATGAAATATCTAGAGCATCTAGATCTAACAGTATTTATGTCATGGGTGACTTTAATTTTAGCGGAATAAACTGGTTGAACAAAACAGGGAATAGTGAAGCAGAAGATTTTCTAGAATTAATTGACGATTGCTTTCTTACGCAACACATTAAGGAACCAACACGGGAAAATAATATTTTAGATTTAGTGTTAACTAACAGGGAAACGCAAATTAATGACATCGAAATAGGGAGTGAGCTAGGGAGCAGTGATCACAAAGAAATCAGATTTAGCATAGAATGGAATAGACCAGTAGGAGAAAATTCTGTTAAAGTGCCAGATTTTCGAAAAGCTGATTTTAATAGCCTAAGAAATTTTTTGGGTCAAATTGATTGGAAAGGCTTGGGTATGGGGTGTGGGCCGGTCTTGGAGCGAGACATGAACCCAGCGATAGGTGACTTAAATGGGGATTTCGATGTGGATTCAATATATAACTTATTTAAGAATATTCTAAACAAAGCACAGGAACGTAGTATACCATACAAATTGAATAGATCGTATACTAATGACCCAAAGTGGATAACAAAGAATTTGAAGAACCTTATAGGTAAAAAGAGAGCTTGGTACAAAAGGATTAAAAATGGGGAGGTCACTTTAGAACAGGAATTCGTACAACTGGTTAGAAATGTTAAAAAAGAGATAAGGAAAGCAAAAAGAAACTATGAAGTTCGCATAGCAGGGCAAGCAAAGACAAATCCTAAAGGGTTTTTTCAGTTATATCGTACTAAGACTAGGGAAAGGATAGGTCCATTAAAAACTGAGACAGGTCAAATAACAGATAGTGATGAAGAGATGAGTAGTATTTTTAATAAATATTTTGTATCTGTATTTACTAAAGAGGAACTTAACAATATGCCTTCAGCCGAACAAGTCTATGTGGGTGGGGACGAGGACAGGTTGACGAGTTTAGCAGTTACCAGGGAGGATGTTCTTAAACAAATAGTAAAACTCAAACCAAACAAATCCCCAGGGCCGGATGAAGTGTTTGCTAGGGTGCTTAAAGAATGCAAAGAGGAGCTTCGTGACCCACTGTCAACCATATTTAATAAATCAATAGAGTCAGGCAGAGTGCCAGAGTTTTGGAAAGTTGCTAATGTGATACCAGTTTTTAAGAAAGGTGATAGATCACTTGCGTCTAACTATCGACCAATTAGCCTAACGTCTATTGTGGGAAAGTTACTCGAATCTATAATAGCAAATAAAATTCGTCTTCATCTTGAAAAACATAAATTAATAATTGAGTCGCAACATGATTTTATAAATGGCCGTTCATGTTTAACAAATTTGTTATCTTTTTATTCTAGCATTGTTGAGGCAGTTGATAGTGGTAAGGATTGCGATGTTGTATACCTTGACTTTAGCAAAGCTTTTGATACAGTGCCACATGAAAGACTGATTAAAAAAATAGAGTCTCATGGTATTGGGGGTGCTATATTAAGCTGGATTAGGGCATGGCTATACCAAAGGAAACAGAGAGTTAGTATAAATGGAATCAAGTCAGAGTGGGAAAATGTTGTAAGTGGAGTGCCTCAAGGCTCTGTCCTGGGACCTCTGTTGTTTATAATATATATAAATGATTTAGATTCAGGTTTGAGTAGCAACATTTGCAAATTTGCCGATGATACGAAAATCGGTAGGGAAATTAATTCGGAGGAGGACTCACTATCACTTCAAGTTGATCTAGATAGGGTTTTGAAATGGTCAAAGGATTGGCAGATGCAGTTTAATGCTGATAAATGTAAAGTTCTGAGGTTAGGTAATGATGATAGAGTTACAAGATACGAGCTAGATGGTGTTGTGATTGCGAAGTCGGATTGCGAAAGGGATCTGGGAGTTATGATTAGTAAGAATTTAAAACAAAAGGATCAATGCATAAATGTTCGTAATAAGGCAAATCGGACACTTGGATTTATTAATCGCAGCGTTAGTAACAAGACACCTGGTGTGGTTCTCAAGCTATATCTTGCTCTAGTTAGGCCCCATTTAGATTATGCAGTTCAGTTTTGGTCGCCATATTATAGAATGGATATAAATTCACTTGAACGTGTCCAGCGTAGGATGACTAAGTTAATTCCCCAAATTAGAAATCTTTCATATGAAGAAAGATTAACAAAGCTTAAGTTGCATTCACTGGAAAGGCGAAGAGTTAGGGGTGACATGATAGAGGTTTACAAGTGGATGAATGGACATAACCGGGGGGATATTAATAGGGTATTAAAAGTATCAACACAGGACAGAACACGAAACAATGGGTATAAATTGGATAAGTTTAGATTTAGGAAAGACTTGGGTAAATACTGGTTCAGTAACAGGGTTGTTGATTTGTGGAACCAATTGCCGCGTAACATTGTGGAGGTGGGGTCCCTCGATTGTTTCAAGCACGGGTTGGACAAGTATATGAGTGGGATTGGGTGGTTATAGAATAGGAGCTGCCTCGTATGGGCCAATAGGCCTTCTGCAGTTACCTTTGTTCTTATGTTCTTATGTTCTTGGGTATGGAGTGTGGGCCGGTCTTGGAGCGAGACATGAACCCAGCGATAGGTGACTTAAATGGGGATTTCGATGTGGATTCAATATATAACTTATTTAAGAATATTCTAAACAAAACACAGGAACGTAGTATACCATACAAATTGAATAGATCCAATACTAATGACCCAAAGTGGATAACAAAGAATTTGAAGAACCTTATAGGTAAAAAGAGAGCTTGGTACAAAAGGATTAAAAATGGGGAGGTCACTTTAGAACAGGAATTCGTACAACTGGTTAGAAATGTTAAAAAAGAGATAAGGAAAGCAAAAAGAAACTATGAAGTTCGCATAGCAGGGCAAGCAAAGACAAATCCTAAAGTTTTTTTTTAGTTATATCGTACTAAGACTAGGGAAAGGATAGGTCCATTAAAAACTGAGACAGGTCAAATAACAGATAGTGATGAAGAGATGAGTAGTATTTTTAATAAATATTTTGTATCTGAATTTACTAAAGAGGAACTTAACAATATGCCTTCAGCCGAACAAGTCTATGTGGGTGGGGACGAGGACAGGTTGATGAGTTTAGCAGTTACCAGGGAGGATGTTCTTAAACAAATAGTAAAACTCAAACCAAACAAATTCCCAGGGCCGGATGAAATGTTTGCCAGGGTGCTTAAAGAATGCAAAGAGGAGCTTTGTGACCCACTGTCAACCATATTTAATTTATCAATAGAGTCAGGCAGAGTGCCAGAGTTTTGGAAAGTTGCTAATGTGATACCAGTTTTTAAGAAAGGAGATACATCACTTGCGTCTAACTATGGACTAATTAGCCTAACGTCTATTGTGGGAAAGTTACTCGAATCTATAATAGCAAATAAAATTCGTCTTCATCTTGAAAAACATAAATTAATAATTGAGTCGCAACATGGTTTTATAAATGGCAGTTCATGTCTAACAAATTTGTTATCTTTTTATTCTAGCATAGTTGAGGCAGTTGATAGTGGTAAGGATTGTGATGTTGTGTACCTTGACTTTAGCAAAGCAGTCACAGTGAGAGGTTGTGTTAGCTGGAGCTCCGATTCTAATAACATTATTAATGCAATGATGGAGGATTAGTGAAAGATTTGGTGAGTCTGGTTGGAGCTCTGAGAGCAGAGATGGATTCCCTGCGGGAGGAGGTGCGACGGCTACGACTTCGGGAGGAAACGAAGGAGGAGGCCAGTGTTGACGGGACCTCATTAAGAAGGACTGACGAGACCAGTATTAAGAAGTCCTCGTCTTGGCAAGTTGTGAAAGACAGGGGTCTTAAGAAGACCTTGGCAAAACCGACAACTAATAGCCTACACCTAAGGACTTTTAACGCATTTGACGTATTAGAGGACGAGTGCTGTGTTGAACCTGTTGTTCAACGAGGTGGCAAAGACAAAGTAACGAGGAGCATTGAAGCACAGGTCCCTCAAACTGCTCGAAAGGAAAAGGGAGAATCGAAGCGAATTTTGGTTGTGGGAGATTCCCAGGTGAGGTATTTAGACAGAACGTTTTGTGCCAGAGATAGGGGGAACAGATTAAGGGTTTGCTATCCGGGAGCTGGAATTGGTGACATTGTTGAAAACATGAATGATATTATGACGGGAAATGGGAACAAACCCATTATATGTATTAGTGCAGGGGGTAATGATGTTGGGCGAGTTAGGAGTGAGGAACTAATACAGAGATTCAGGGCAGCCATTGAATTAGTTAGGAGCAAGGGAGGAATCCCGATCATATGTGGCATTCTTCCAAGAAAGGGAGTGGGAAATGAATGGATGTCGAGGGCACTTGGTGTCAATTGCCGGCTGGAAAGATATTGCAAATCAAATGTAATATCTTTCATAGACAACTGGGAACGCTTCTATGGAAGAAATGAAATGTATGCTCGTGATGGGGTGCATCTATCGAGGGCTGGGGTTGTTGCTGTTGCGAACTCATTGGAACCAGTGGTTAGAGGTGTTTGTTTGGGTTTAAACTGTTAGTAGATAGTGGTATGGGAATTGATTTGGAGGAAGAAGGTAATAAAAGTATGTGTTCGTGGGAGAAAGGAATTGGCAAAATGATCAGGGAAAGAAAAGGGCCTCAAAATAACAATTCACTTAGGATATATTACACTAACAGTAGAAGTCTAAGAAATAAAATTAATGAATTAAATGCTCTTGTTTGCACAGAAAAAATACATATTATTGCACTTACCGAAACGTGGATGAATGTAGAAAATAGACAACTATTAGCTGAATATCAGATAAATGGATTTAAACTATTTCACACAGATAGATATATTAGACGAGGAGGGGGAGTAGCCATATATGTTAGGGACAATTTGAAATGTAGTCTCAAAGAGGAAATCAAAACTGAGCCACACACAGAAACTATTTGGATAGAATTAAATGAAAAAGCAAATAATATTATAATAGGAGCTATATATAGGCCACCAAATTTAGACAGAATTGAAGCAAAGCATCTATGGGATGAAATATCTAGAGCATCTAGATCTAACAGTATTTATGTCATGGGTGACTTTAATTTTAGTGGAATAAACTGGGTGAACAAAACAGGGAATAGTGAAGCAGAAGATTTTCTAGAATTAATTGACGATTGCTTTCTTACGCAACACATTAAGGAACCAACGCGGGAAAATAATATTTTAGATTTAGTGTTAACTAACAGGGAAACACAAATTAATGACATCGAAATAGGGAGTGAGCTAGGGAACAGTGATCACATAGTTATCAGATTTAGCATAGAATGGAATAGACCTGTAAGAGAAAATTCTGTTAAAGTGCAAGATTTTCGAAAAGCTGATTTTAATAGCCTAAGAAATTTTTTGGGTCAAATAGATTGGAAAGTCTTGGGTATGGAGTGTGGGCCGGTCATAGAGCGAGACATAAACCCAGCGACAGGTGACGTAAAAAGGGATTTAAATGTGGATTTAATATATAACTTATTTAAGAATATTCTAAACAAAGCGCAGGAACGTAGTATACCATACAAATTGAATAGATCGAATACTAATGACCCAAAGTGGATAACAAATAATTTAAAGAACCTTATAGGTAAAAAGAGAGCTTGGTACAAAAGGATTAAGAATGGGGAAGTCAGGTTAGAACAGAAATTCATACAACTGGTTAGAAATGTTAAAAAAGAGATTAGGAAAGCAAAAAGAAACTATGAAGTTCGCATAGCAGAGCAAGCAAAGTCAAATCCTAAAGGTTTTTTTCAGTTATATCGAACTAAGACTAGGGAAAGGATAGGTCCATTAAAATCTGAGACAGGTCAAATAACGGATAATGACAAGGAGATGAGTAGTATTTTTAACAAATATTTTATATCTGTATTTACTAAAGAAGAACTTAACAATATGCCTTCAGCCGAACAAGTCTATGTGGGTGGGGATGAGGACAGGTTGACTAGTTTAGCAGTTACCAGGGAGGATGTAATTAAGCAATTAGAAAAACTAAAACCAAACAAATCCCCAGGGCCGGATGAAGTGTTTGCCAGGGTGCTTAAAGAATGCAAAGAGGAGCTTTCCGAGCCACTGTCTACCATATTTAATAAATCAATAGAGTCAGGCAGAGTGCCAGAGTCATGGAAGGTAGCTAATGTGGTACCAATTTTTAAGAAAGGAGATAGATCACTTGCGTCAAACTATCGGCCAATTAGCCTAACGTCTATTGTGGGAAAGTTACTTGAATCAATAATTGCAAATACAATTCGTCTCCATCTTGTATTTGCAATTATTGATTCAAGTAACTTTCCCACAATAGACTTTTGTGGGACAATTTGCTAAAGTCAAGGTACACAACATCACAGTCCTTACCACTATCAACTGCCTCAACTATGCTGGAATAAAAAGTTAGCAAATTTGTTAAACATGAACGGCCATTTGTAAAACCATGTTGCGACTCATTTATTAATTAATGTTTTTCAATTCGTCTCCATCTTGAAAAACATTAATTAATAAATGAGTCGCAACATGGTTTTACAAATGGCCGTTCATGTTCAACAAATTTGCTAACTTTTTATTCCAGCATAGTTGAGGCAGTTGATAGTGGTAAGGATTGTGATGTTGTGTAGCTTGACTTTAGCAAAGCTTTTGATACAGTGCCACATGAAAGACTAATTAACAAAATAGAAGCTCATGGTATTGGGGGTGATATATTAACTTGGATTAGGGCATGGCTATTCCAAAGGAAACAGAGTTAGTATAAATGGGGTTTAGTCAGAGTGGGATAATGTTGTTAGTGGAGTACCTCAGGGCTCTGTCCTAGGACCTCTGTTGTTTATAATGTATATAAATGATTTAGATTCAGGTTTGAGTAGCAACATTTGCAAATTTTTTTGCAAATGCCGCGTAACGTGGTGGAGGTGGGGTCCCTCGATTGTTTCAAGCGCGGGTTGGACAAGTATATGAGTGGGATTGGGGGGTTATAGATATGAGCTGCCTCGTATGGGCCAATAGGCCTTCTGCAGTTACCTTTGTTCTTATGTTCTTATCTAAGGACTTTTAACGCATTTGACGTATTAGAGGACGAGTGCTGTGTTGAACCTGTTGTTCAACGAGGTGGCAAAGACAAAGTAACGAGGAGCATTGAAGCGCAGGTCCCTCAAACTACTCGAAATGAAAAGGGAGAATCGAAGCGAATTCTGGTTGTGGGAGATTCCCAGGTGAGGTATTTAGACAGAACGTTTT
Source organism: Procambarus clarkii (assembly GCF_040958095.1). NCBI lineage: Eukaryota > Metazoa > Arthropoda > Malacostraca > Decapoda > Cambaridae > Procambarus > Procambarus clarkii. Next base: position 8,268,419 of record NC_091190.1, on the reverse strand, counting down.
GTGCCAGAGATAGGGGGAACAGATTAAGGGTTTGCTATCCGGGAGCTGGAATTGGTGATATTGTTGGAAACATGAATGATATTATGACGGGAAAAGAACATAAGAACATAAGAACATAAGAACAAAGGTAACTGCAGAAGGCCTATTGGCCCATACGAGGCAGCTCCTATTCTATAACCACCCAATCCCACTCATATACTTGTCCAACCCGTGCTTGAAACAATCGAGGGACCCCACCTCCACAATGTTACGCGGCAATTGGTTCCACAAATCAACAACCCTGTTACTGAACCAGTATTTACCCAAGTCTTTCCTAAATCTAAACTTATCCAATTTATATCCATTGTTTCGTGTTCTGTCCTGTGTTGATACTTTTAATACCCTATTAATATCCCCCCGGTTATGTCCATTCATCCACTTGTAAACCTCTATCATGTCACCCCTAACTCTTCGCCTTTCCAGTGAATGCAACTTAAGCTTTGTTAATCTTTCTTCATATGAAAGATTTCTAATTTGGGGAATTAACTTAGTCATCCTACGCTGGACACGTTCAAGTGAATTTATATCCATTCTATAATATGGCGACCAAAACTGAACTGCATAATCTAAATGGGGCCTAACTAGAGCAAGATATAGCTTGAGAACCACACCAGGTGTCTTGTTACTAACGCTGCGATTAATAAATCCAAGTGTCCGATTTGCCTTATTACGAACATTTATGCATTGATCCTTTTGTTTTAAATTCTTACTAATCATAACTCCCAGATCCCTTTCGCAATCCGACTTCGCAATCACAACACCATCTAGCTCGTATCTTGTAACTCTATCATCATTACCTAACCTCAGAACTTTACATTTATCAGCATTAAACTGCATCTGCCAATCCTTTGACCATTTCAAAACCCTATCTAGATCAACTTGAAGTGATAGTGAGTCCTCCTCCGAATTAATTTCCCTACCGATTTTCGTATCATCGGCAAATTTGCAAATGTTGCTACTCAAACCTGAATCTAAATCATTTATATATATTATAAACAACAGAGGTCCCAGGACAGAGCCTTGAGGCACTCCACTTACAACATTTTCCCACTCTGACTTGATTCCATTTATACTAACTCTCTGTTTCCTTTGGTATAGCCATGCCCTAATCCAGCTTAATATAGCACCCCCAATACCATGAGACTCTATCTTTTTAATCAGTCTTTCATGTGGCACTGTATCAAAAGCTTTGCTAAAGTCAAGGTATACAACATCGCAATCCTTACCACTATCAACTGCCTCAACAATGCTAGAATAAAAAGATAACAAATTTGTTAAACATGAACGGCCATTTATAAAACCATGTTGCGACTCAATTATTAATTTATGTTTTTCAAGATGAAGACGAATTTTATTTGCTATTATAGATTCGAGTAACTTTCCCACAATAGACGTTAGGCTAATTGGTCGATAGTTAGACGCAAGTGATCTATCTCCTTTCTTAAAAACTGGTATCACATTAGCAACTTTCCAAAACTCTGGCACTCTGCCTGACTCTATTGATTTATTAAATATGGTTGACAGTGGGTCGCAAAGCTCCTCTTTGCATTCTTTAAGCACCCTAGCAAACACTTCATCCGGCCCTGGGGATTTGTTTGGTTTGAGTTTTACTATTTGTTTAAGAACATCCTCCCTGGTAACTGCTAAACTCGTCAACCTGTCCTCGTCCCCACCCACATAGACTTGTTCGGCTGAAGGCATATTGTTAAGTTCCTCTTTAGTAAATACAGATACAAAATATTTATTAAAAATACTACTCATCTCTTCATCACTATCTGTTATTTGACCTGTCTCAGTTTTTAATGGACCTATCCTTTCCCTAGTCTTAGTACGATATAACTGAAAAAACCCTTTAGGATTTGTCTTTGCTTGCCCTGCTATGCGAACTTCATAGTTTCTTTTTGCTTTCCTTATCTCTTTTTTAACATTTCTAACCAGTTGTACGAATTCCTGTTCTAAAGTGACCTCCCCATTTTTAATCCTTTTGTACCAAGCTCTCTTTTTACCTATAAGGTTCTTCAAATTCTTTGTTATCCACTTTGGGTCATTAGTATACGATCTATTCAATTTGTATGGTATACTACGTTCCTGTGCTTTGTTTAGAATATTCTTAAATAAGTTATATATTGAATCCACATCGAAATCCCCATTTAAGTCACCTATCGCTGGGTTCATGTCTCGCTCCAAGACCGGCCCACACCCCATACCCAAGCCTTTCCAATCAATTTGACCCAAAAAATTTCTTAGGCTATTAAAATCAGCTTTTCGAAAATCTGGCACTTTAACAGAATTTTCTCCTACTGGTCTATTCCATTCTATGCTAAATCTGATTTCTTTGTGATCACTGCTCCCTAGCTCACTCCCTATTTCGATGTCATTAATTTGCGTTTCCCTGTTAGTTAACACTAAATCTAAAATATTATTTTCCCGTGTTGGTTCCTTAATGTGTTGCGTAAGAAAGCAATCGTCAATTAATTCTAGAAAATCTTCTGCTTCACTATTCCCTGTTTTGTTCAACCAGTTTATTCCGCTAAAATTAAAGTCACCTATGACATAAATACTGTTAGATCTAGATGCTCTAGATATTTCATCCCATAGATGCTTTGCTTCCATTCTGTCTAAATTTGGTGGCCTATATATTACTCCTATTATAATATTATTAGCTTTTTCGTTTAATTCAATCCAAATAGTTTCTGTGTGTGGCTCTGTTTTGATTCCCTCTTTGAGACTACATTTCAAATTGTCCCTAACATATATGGCTACTCCACCTCCTCGTCTAATATATCTATCTGTGTGAAATAGTTTACATCCATATATTTGATATTCAGCTAATAGTTCTCTATTTTCTACATTCATCCACGTTTCGGTAAGTGCAATAATATCTATTTTTTCTGTGCAGACAAGAGCATTTAATTCGTTAATTTTATTTCTTAGACTTCTACTGTTAGTGTAAGAAACAAACCCATTATTTGTATTAGTGCAGGGGGTTATAATGTTGGGCGAGTTAGGAGTGAGGAAATAATCCAGAGATTCAGGACAGCCATTGAATTAGTTAGGAGCAAGGGAGGAATCCCGATCATATGTGGCATTCTTCCAAGAAAGGGAGTGGGAAATGAATGGATGTCAAGGGCACTTGGTGTCAATTGCCGGCTGGAAAGATATTGGAAATCAAATGCAATATCTTTCATAGACAACTGGGAACACTTCTATGGAAGAAATGAAATGTATGCTCGTGATGGGGTGCATCTATCGAGAGCTGGGGTTGTTGCTCTTGCGAACTCGTTGGAAGAAGTGGTTAGACGTGTTTGTTTGGGTTTAAACCGTTAGTAGATAGAGGGATGGGAATTGATTTGGAGGAAGGAGATAATAAAAGTATGTGTTTGTGGGAGAAAGGAATTGGCAAAATGATCAGGGAAAGAGAAGGGCCTCAAAATAACAATTCACTTAGTGTATATTACACTAACAGTAGAAGTCTAAGAAATAAAATTAACGAATTAAATGCTCTTGTCTGCACAGAAAAAATAGATATTATTGCACTTACCGAAACGTGGATGAATGTAGAAAATAGAGAACTATTAGCTGAATATCAAATAAATGGATTTAAACTATTTCATAAGAACATAAGAACATAAGAACAAAGGTAACTGCAGAAGGCCTATTGGCCCATACGAGGCAGCTCCTATTCTATAACCACCCAATCCCACTCATATACTTGTCCAACCCGTGCTTGAAACAATCGAGGGACCCCACCTCCACAATGTTACGCGGCAATTGGTTCCACAAATCAACAACCCTGTTACTGAACCAGTATTTACCCAAGTCTTTCCTAAATCTAAACTTATCCAATTTATATCCATTGTTTCGTGTTCTGTCCTGTGTTGATACTTTTAATACCCTATTAATATCCCCCCGGTTATGTCCATTCATCCACTTGTAAACCTCTATCATGTCACCCCTAACTCTTCGCCTTTCCAGTGAATGCAACTTAAGCTTTGTTAATCTTTCTTCATATGAAAGATTTCTAATTTGGGGAATTAACTTAGTCATCCTACGCTGGACACGTTCAAGTGAATTTATATCCATTCTATAATATGGCGACCAAAACTGAACTGCATAATCTAAATGGGGCCTAACTAGAGCAAGATATAGCTTGAGAACCACACCAGGTGTCTTGTTACTAACGCTGCGATTAATAAATCCAAGTGTCCGATTTGCCTTATTACGAACATTTATGCATTGATCCTTTTGTTTTAAATTCTTACTAATCATAACTCCCAGATCCCTTTCGCAATCCGACTTCGCAATCACAACACCATCTAGCTCGTATCTTGTAACTCTATCATCATTACCTAACCTCAGAACTTTACATTTATCAGCATTAAACTGCATCTGCCAATCCAGGGAGGTCCGGAGCTGGGTGGTTTGGTTACAGTTCAAGTTAAGTTACAACCCAGTTGCAGTATACATACCCCCAGTGACCATGACTTCCCTCTAGTTGATTTGTGGAACCAATTGCCGCGTAACATTGTGGAGGTGGGGTCCCTCGATTGTTTCAAGCACGGGTTGGACAAGTATATGAGTGGGATTGGGTGGTTATAGAATAGGAGCTGCCTCGTATGGGCCAATAGGCCTTCTGCAGTTACCTTTGTTCTTATGTTCTTATGTTCTTAATCCTTTGACAATTTCAAAACCCTATCTAGATCAACTTGAAGTGATAGTGAGTCCTCCTCCGAATTAATTTCCCTACCGATTTTCGTATCATCGGCAAATTTGCAAATGTTGCTACTCAAACCTGAATCTAAATCATTTATATATATTATAAACAACAGAGGTCCCAGGACAGAGCCTTGAGGCACTCCACTTACAACATTTTCCCACTCTGACTTGATTCCATTTATACTAACTCTCTGTTTCCTTTGGTATAGCCATGCCCTAATCCAGCTTAATATAGCACCCCCAATACCATGAGACTCTATCTTTTTAATCAGTCTTTCATGTGGCACTGTATCAAAAGCTTTGCTAAAGTCAAGGTATACAACATCGCAATCCTTACCACTATCAACTGCCTCAACAATGCTAGAATAAAAAGATAACAAATTTGTTAAACATGAACGGCCATTTATAAAACCATGTTGCGACTCAATTATTAATTTATGTTTTTCAAGATGAAGACGAATTTTATTTGCTATTATAGATTCGAGTAACTTTCCCACAATAGACGTTAGGCTAATTGGTCGATAGTTAGACGCAAGTGATCTATCTCCTTTCTTAAAAACTGGTATCACATTAGCAACTTTCCAAAACTCTGGCACTCTGCCTGACTCTATTGATTTATTAAATATGGTTGACAGTGGGTCGCAAAGCTCCTCTTTGCATTCTTTAAGCACCCTAGCAAACACTTCATCCGGCCCTGGGGATTTGTTTGGTTTGAGTTTTACTATTTGTTTAAGAACATCCTCCCTGGTAACTGCTAAACTCGTCAACCTGTCCTCGTCCCCACCCACATAGACTTGTTCGGCTGAAGGCATATTGTTAAGTTCCTCTTTAGTAAATACAGATACAAAATATTTATTAAAAATACTACTCATCTCTTCATCACTATCTGTTATTTGACCTGTCTCAGTTTTTAATGGACCTATCCTTTCCCTAGTCTTAGTACGATATAACTGAAAAAAACCTTTAGGATTTGTCTTTGCTTGCCCTGCTATGCGAACTTCATAGTTTCTTTTTGCTTTCCTTATCTCTTTTTTAACATTTCTAACCAGTTGTACGAATTCCTGTTCTAAAGTGACCTCCCCATTTTTAATCCTTTTGTACCAAGCTCTCTTTTTACCTATAAGGTTCTTCAAATTCTTTGTTATCCACTTTGGGTCATTAGTATACGATCTATTCAATTTGTATGGTATACTACGTTCCTGTGCTTTGTTTAGAATATTCTTAAATAAGTTATATATTGAATCCACATCGAAATCCCCATTTAAGTCACCTATCGCTGGGTTCATGTCTCGCTCCAAGACCGGCCCACACCCCATACCCAAGCCTTTCCAATCAATTTGACCCAAAAAATTTCTTAGGCTATTAAAATCAGCTTTTCGAAAATCTGGCACTTTAACAGAATTTTCTCCTACTGGTCTATTCCATTCTATGCTAAATCTGATTTCTTTGTGATCACTGCTCCCTAGCTCACTCCCTATTTCGATGTCATTAATTTGCGTTTCCCTGTTAGTTAACACTAAATCTAAAATATTATTTTCCCGTGTTGGTTCCTTAATGTGTTGCGTAAGAAAGCAATCGTCAATTAATTCTAGAAAATCTTCTGCTTCACTATTCCCTGTTTTGTTCAACCAGTTTATTCCGCTAAAATTAAAGTCACCTATGACATAAATACTGTTAGATCTAGATGCTCTAGATATTTCATCCCATAGATGCTTTGCTTCCATTCTGTCTAAATTTGGTGGCCTATATATTACTCCTATTATAATATTATTAGCTTTTTCGTTTAATTCAATCCAAATAGTTTCTGTGTGTGGCTCTGTTTTGATTCCCTCTTTGAGACTACATTTCAAATTGTCCCTAACATATATGGCTACTCCACCTCCTCGTCTAATATATCTATCTGTGTGAAATAGTTTACATCCATATATTTGATATTCAGCTAATAGTTCTCTATTTTCTACATTCATCCACGTTTCGGTAAGTGCAATAATATCTATTTTTTCTGTGCAGACAAGAGCATTTAATTCGTTAATTTTATTTCTTAGACTTCTACTGTTAGTGTAAGAAACAAACCCATTATTTGTATTAGTGCAGGGGGTTATAATGTTGGGCGAGTTAGGAGTGAGGAAATAATCCAGAGATTCAGGACAGCCATTGAATTAGTTAGGAGCAAGGGAGGAATCCCGATCATATGTGGCATTCTTCCAAGAAAGGGAGTGGGAAATGAATGGATGTCAAGGGCACTTGGTGTCAATTGCCGGCTGGAAAGATATTGGAAATCAAATGCAATATCTTTCATAGACAACTGGGAACACTTCTATGGAAGAAATGAAATGTATGCTCGTGATGGGGTGCATCTATCGAGAGCTGGGGTTGTTGCTCTTGCGAACTCGTTGGAAGAAGTGGTTAGACGTGTTTGTTTGGGTTTAAACCGTTAGTAGATAGAGGGATGGGAATTGATTTGGAGGAAGGAGATAATAAAAGTATGTGTTTGTGGGAGAAAGGAATTGGCAAAATGATCAGGGAAAGAGAAGGGCCTCAAAATAACAATTCACTTAGTGTATATTACACTAACAGTAGAAGTCTAAGAAATAAAATTAACGAATTAAATGCTCTTGTCTGCACAGAAAAAATAGATATTATTGCACTTACCGAAACGTGGATGAATGTAGAAAATAGAGAACTATTAGCTGAATATCAAATAAATGGATTTAAACTATTTCATAAGAACATAAGAACATAAGAACAAAGGTAACTGCAGAAGGCCTATTGGCCCATACGAGGCAGCTCCTATTCTATAACCACCCAATCCCACTCATATACTTGTCCAACCCGTGCTTGAAACAATCGAGGGACCCCACCTCCACAATGTTACGCGGCAATTGGTTCCACAAATCAACAACCCTGTTACTGAACCAGTATTTACCCAAGTCTTTCCTAAATCTAAACTTATCCAATTTATATCCATTGTTTCGTGTTCTGTCCTGTGTTGATACTTTTAATACCCTATTAATATCCCCCCGGTTATGTCCATTCATCCACTTGTAAACCTCTATCATGTCACCCCTAACTCTTCGCCTTTCCAGTGAATGCAACTTAAGCTTTGTTAATCTTTCTTCATATGAAAGATTTCTAATTTGGGGAATTAACTTAGTCATCCTACGCTGGACACGTTCAAGTGAATTTATATCCATTCTATAATATGGCGACCAAAACTGAACTGCATAATCTAAATGGGGCCTAACTAGAGCAAGATATAGCTTGAGAACCACACCAGGTGTCTTGTTACTAACGCTGCGATTAATAAATCCAAGTGTCCGATTTGCCTTATTACGAACATTTATGCATTGATCCTTTTGTTTTAAATTCTTACTAATCATAACTCCCAGATCCCTTTCGCAATCCGACTTCGCAATCACAACACCATCTAGCTCGTATCTTGTAACTCTATCATCATTACCTAACCTCAGAACTTTACATTTATCAGCATTAAACTGCATCTGCCAATCCAGGGAGGTCCGGAGCTGGGTGGTTTGGTTACAGTTCAAGTTAAGTTACAACCCAGTTGCAGTATACATACCCCCAGTGACCATGACTTCCCTCTAGTTGATTTGTGGAACCAATTGCCGCGTAACATTGTGGAGGTGGGGTCCCTCGATTGTTTCAAGCACGGGTTGGACAAGTATATGAGTGGGATTGGGTGGTTATAGAATAGGAGCTGCCTCGTATGGGCCAATAGGCCTTCTGCAGTTACCTTTGTTCTTATGTTCTTATGTTCTTAATCCTTTGACAATTTCAAAACCCTATCTAGATCAACTTGAAGTGATAGTGAGTCCTCCTCCGAATTAATTTCCCTACCGATTTTCGTATCATCGGCAAATTTGCAAATGTTGCTACTCAAACCTGAATCTAAATCATTTATATATATTATAAACAACAGAGGTCCCAGGACAGAGCCTTGAGGCACTCCACTTACAACATTTTCCCACTCTGACTTGATTCCATTTATACTAACTCTCTGTTTCCTTTGGTATAGCCATGCCCTAATCCAGCTTAATATAGCACCCCCAATACCATGAGACTCTATTTTTTTAATCAGTCTTTCATGTGGCACTGTATCAAAAGCTTTGCTAAAGTCAAGGTATACAACATCGCAATCCTTACCACTATCAACTGCCTCAACATTGCTAGAATAAAAAGATAACAAATTTGTTAAACATGAACGGCCATTTATAAAACCATGTTGCGACTCAATTATTAATTTATGTTTTTCAAGATGAAGACGAATTTTATTTGCTATTATAGATTCGAGTAACTTTCCCACAATAGACGTTAGGCTAATTGGTCGATAGTTAGACGCAAGTGATCTATCTCCTTTCTTAAAAACTGGTATCACATTAGCAACTTTCCAAAACTCTGGCACTCTGCCTGACTCTATTGATTTATTAAATATGGTTGACAGTGGGTCACAAAGCTCCTCTTTGCATTCTTTAAGCACCCTAGCAAACACTTCATCCGGCCCTGGGGATTTGTTTGGTTTGAGTTTTACTATTTGTTTAAGAACATCCTCCCTGGTAACTGCTAAACTCGTCAACCTGTCCTCGTCCCCACCCACATAGACTTGTTCGGCTGAAGGCATATTGTTAAGTTCCTCTTTAGTAAATACAGATACAAAATATTTATTAAAAATACTACTCATCACTTCATCACTATCTGTTATTTGACCTGTCTCAGTTTTTAATGGACCTATCCTTTCCCTAGTCTTAGTACGATATAACTGAAAAAACCCTTTAGGATTTGTCTTTGCTTGCCCTGCTATGCGAACTTCATAGTTTCTTTTTGCTTTCCTTATCTCTTTTTTAACATTTCTAACCAGTTGTACGAATTCCTGTTCTAAAGTGACCTCCCCATTTTTAATCCTTTTGTACCAAGCTCTCTTTTTACCTATAAGGTTCTTCAAATTCTTTGTTATCCACTTTGGGTCATTAGTATACGATCTATTCAATTTGTATGGTATACTACGTTCCTGTGCTTTGTTTAGAATATTCTTAAATAAGTTATATATTGAATCCACATCGAAATCCCCATTTAAGTCACCTATCGCTGGGTTCATGTCTTGCTCCAAGACCGGCCCACACCCCATACCCAAGCCTTTCCAATCAATTTGACCCAAAAAATTTCTTAGGCTATTAAAATCAGCTTTTCGAAAATCTGGCACTTTAACAGAATTTTCTCATACTGGTCTATTCCATTCTATGCTAAATCTGATTTCTTTGTGATCACTGCTCCCTAGCTCACTCCCTATTTCGATGTCATTAATTTGCGTTTCCCTGTTAGTTAACACTAAATCTAAAATATTATTTTCCCGTGTTGGTTCCTTAATGTGTTGCGTAAGAAAGCAATCGTCAATTAATTCTAGAAAATCTTCTGCTTCACTATTCCCTGTTTTGTTCAACCAGTTCATTCCGCTAAAATTAAAGTCACCCATGACATAAATACTGTTAGATCTAGATGCTCTAGATATTTCATCCCATAGATGCTTTGCTTCCATTCTGTCTAAATTTGGTGGCCTATATATTACTCCTATTATAATATTATTAGCTTTTTCGTTTAATTCAATCCAAATAGTTTCTGAGTGTGGCTCTGTTTTGATTCCCTCTTTGAGACTACATTTCAAATTGTCCCTAACATATATGGCTACTCCACCTCCTCGTCTAATATATCTATCTGTGTGAAATAGTTTAAATCCATATATTTGATATTCAGCTAATAGTTCTCTATTTTCTACATTCATCCACGTTTCGGTAAGTGCAATAATATCTATTTTTTCTGTGCAGACAAGAGCATTTAATTCGTTAATTTTATTTCTTAGACTTCTACTGTTAGTGTAATATACCCTAAGTGAATTGTTATTTTGCGGACCTTCTCTTTCCCTGATCGTTTTGCCAATTCCTTTCTCCCACAAACACATACTTTTATTACCTCCTTCCTCCAAATCAATTCCCATACCTCTATCTACTAACAGTTTAAACCCAAACAAACACCTCTAACCACTTCTTCTAGCGAGTTCGCAACAGCAACAACCCCAGCTCTCGATAGATGCACCCCATCACGAGCATACATTTCATTTCTTCCATAGAAGTGTTCCCAGTTGTCTATGAAAGATATTGCATTTGATTTGCAATATCTTTCCAGCCGGCAATTGACACCAAGTGCCCTCGATATCCATTCATTTCCCACTCCCTTTCTTGGAAGAATGCCACATATGATCGGGATTCCTCCCTTGCTCCAAACTAACTCTATGGCTGTTTTATACCTCTGAATCAGTTCCTCACTCCTGACTCGACCAACATCATTTCCTCCCACGCTAATGCAAATAATGGGATTGTTCCCATTACCAGCCATAATATCATTCATGTTGTTTATAATATCACCAATGCCAGCTCCGGGATAGCAAACCCTTAACCTGTTCCCCCTATCTCTAGCACAAAACGTTCTATCCAAATACCTTATCTGGGAATCTCCCACAACTAATGTTTGCTTAGGTACTTCCTTTACTTTCTGAGGGCAGAAAGTAAAATATCTATATTTCACACATATAGATATTTTAGACGAGGAGGGGGAGTAGCCATATATGTTAGGGACAATTTGAAATGTAGTCTCAAAGAGGGAATCAAAACTGAGCCACACACAGAAACTATTTGGATAGAATTATACGGAAAAAGCAAATAATATTATAATAGGAGTTATATATAGGCCACCAAATTTAGACAGAATGGAAGCAAAGCATCTATGGGATGAAATATCTAGAGCATCTAGATCGTGGTGAGTCTGGTTGGAGCACTGAGAGCAGAGATGGATTCCCTGCAGGAGGAGGTACGACGGCTGAGACTTCGGGAGGAAACGAAGGAGGAGGCCAGTGTTGACGGGACCTCATTAAAAAAGACTGACGGGAGCAGTATTATGAAGACCTCGTCTTGGCAAGTTGTGAAAGACAGGGGTCTTAAGAAGACCTTGGCAAAACCGACAACTAATAGCCTACACCTAAGGACTTTTAATGCATTTGACGTATTAGAGGACGAGTGCTGTTGTGAACCTTTTGTTCAAAGAGGAGGCAAAGCAACGAGGAGCATTGAAGCGCAGGTCCCTCAAACTGCTCGAAAGGAAAAGGGAGAATCGAAGCGAATTTTGGTTGTGGGAGATTCCCAGGTGAGGTATTTAGACAGAACGTTTTGTGCCAGAGATAGGGGGAACAGATTAAGGGTTTGCTATCCGGGAGCTGGAATTGGTGATATTGTTGGAAACATGAATGATATTATGACAGGAAATGGGAACAAACCCATTATTTGTATTAGTGCAGGGGGTAATGATGTTGGACGAGTTAGGAGTGAGGAACTAATTACAGAGATTCAGGACAGCCATTGAATTAGTTAGGAGCAAGGGAGGAATCCCGGTCATATGTGGCATTCTTCCAAGAAAGGGAGTAGGAAATGAATGGATGTCGAGGGCAATTGGGGTCAATTGCCGGCTGGAAAGATATTGCAAATCAAATGCAATATCTTTCATAGACAACTGGGAACACTTCTATGGAAGAAATGGAATGTATGCTCGTGATGGGGTGCATCTATCAAGAGCTGGGGTTGTTGCTGTTGCGAACTCGTTGGAAGAAGTGGTTAGACGTGTTTGTTTGGGTTTAAACTGTTAGCTGATAGAGGTATGGGAATTGATTTGGAGGAAGGAGATAATAAAAGTACGTGTTTGTGGGAGAAAGGAATTGGCAAAATGATCAGGGAAAGAGAAGGGCCTCAAAATAACAATTCACTTAGGGTATATTACACTAACAGTAGAAGTCTAAGAAATAAAATTAACGAATTAAATGCTCTTGTCTGCACAGAAAAAATAGATATTATTGCACTTACCGAAACGTGGATGAATGTAGAAAATAGAGAACTATTAGTTGAATATGAAATAAATGGATTTAAACTATTTCACACAGATAGATATATTAGACGAGGAGGGGGAGTAGCCATATATGTTAGGGACAATTTGAAATGTAGTCTCAAAGAGTGAATCAAAACTGAGCCACACACAGAAACTATTTGTATGTAATTATACGATAAAGCAAATAATATTATAATAGGAGTTATATATAGGCCACCAAATTTAGACAGAATGGAAGCAAAGCATCTATAGGATGAAATATCTAGGGCATCTAGATCTAACAGTATTTACGTCATGGGTGACTTTAATTTTAGTGGAATAAACTGGTTGAACAAAACAGGGAATAGTGAAGCAGAAGATTTTCTAGAAATAATTGACGATTGCTTTCTTACGCAACACATTAAGGAACCAACACGTGAAAATAATATTTTAGATTTAGTGTTAACTAACAGGGAAACACAAATTAATGACATCGAAATAGGGAGTGAGCTAGGGAACCGTGTTAACAAAGAAATCAGATTTAGCATACAATGGAATAGACCTGTAGGAGAAAATTCTGTTACAGTGCCAGATTTTCGAAAAGCTGATTTTAATAGCCTAAGAAATTTTTTGGGTCAAATTGATTGGAAAGTCTTTGATAAAGCCGCCTTCAAACGCCATAGCAACTTCAAATTCATTTGACGTTTTGGAGGACGAGTGCTGTGGAGAGACTGTGGATCGCGCAAAAGGGAAAGCAACGAAGAGAAAGGAAGCGCTGGCCCCTCAGAAAGTAAAGGAAGTACCTAAGCAAACATTAGTTGTGGGAGATTCCCAGATAAGGTATTTGGATAGAACGTTTTGTGCTAGAGATAGGGGGAATAGGTTAAGGGTTTGCTATCCCGGAGCTGGCATTGGTGATATTATAAACAACATGAATGATATTATGGCTGGTAATGGGAACAATCCCATTATTTGCATTAGCGTGGGAGGAAATGATGTTGGTCGAGTCAGGAGTGAGGAACTGATTCAGAGGTATAAAACAGCCATAGAGTTAGTTAGGAGCAAGGGAGGAATCCCGATCATATGTGGCATTCTTCCAAGAAAGGGAGTGGGAAATGAATGGATATCGAGGGCACTTGGTGTCAATTGCCGGCTGGAAAGATATTGCAAATCAAATGCAATATCTTTCATAGACAACTGGGAACACTTCTATGGAAGAAATGAAATGTATGCTCGTGATGGGGTGCATCTATCGAGAGCTGGGGTTGTTGCTGTTGCGAACTCGCTAGAAGAAGTGGTTAGAGGTGTTTGTTTGGGTTTAAACTGTTAGTAGATAGAGGTATGGGAATTGATTTGGAGGAAGGAGGTAATAAAAGTATGTGTTTGTGGGAGAAAGGAATTGGCAAAACGATCAGGGAAAGAGAAGGTCCGCAAAATAACAATTCACTTAGGGTATATTACACTAACAGTAGAAGTCTAAGAAATAAAATTAACGAATTAAATGCTCTTGTCTGCACAGAAAAAATAGATATTATTGCACTTACCGAAACGTGGATGAATGTAGAAAATAGAGAACTATTAGCTGAATATCAAATATATGGATTTAAACTATTTCACACAGATAGATATATTAGACGAGGAGGTGGAGTAGCCATATATGTTAGGGACAATTTGAAATGTAGTCTCAAAGAGGGAATCAAAACAGAGCCACACACAGAAACTATTTGGATTGAATTAAACGAAAAAGCTAATAATATTATAATAGGAGTAATATATAGGCCACCAAATTTAGACAGAATGGTAGCAAAGCATCTATGGGATGAAATATCTAGAGCATCTAGATCTAACAGTATTTATGTCATGGGTGACTTTAATTTTAGCGGAATAAACTGGTTGAACAAAACAGGGAATAGTGAAGCAGAAGATTTTCTAGAATTAATTGACGATTGCTTTCTTACGCAACACATTAAGGAACCAACACGGGAAAATAATATTTTAGATTTAGTGTTAACTAACAGGGAAACGCAAATTAATGACATCGAAATAGGGAGTGAGCTAGGGAGCAGTGATCACAAAGAAATCAGATTTAGCATAGAATGGAATAGACCAGTAGGAGAAAATTCTGTTAAAGTGCCAGATTTTCGAAAAGCTGATTTTAATAGCCTAAGAAATTTTTTGGGTCAAATTGGTTGGAAAGGCTTGGGTATGGGGTGTGGGCCGGTCTTGGAGCGAGACATGAACCCAGCGATAGGTGACTTAAATGGGGATTTCGATGTGGATTCAATATATAACTTATTTAAGAATATTCTAAACAAAGCACAGGAACGTAGTATACCATACAAATTGAATAGATCGTATACTAATGACCCAAAGTGGATAACAAAGAATTTGAAGAACCTTATAGGTAAAAAGAGAGCTTGGTACAAAAGGATTAAAAATGGGGAGGTCACTTTAGAACAGGAATTCGTACAACTGGTTAGAAATGTTAAAAAACAGATAAGGAAAGCAAAAAGAAACTATGAAGTTCGCATAGCAGGGCAAGCAAAGACAAATCCTAAAGGTTTTTTTCAGTTATATCGTACTAAGACTAGGGAAAGGATAGGTCCATTAAAAACTGAGACAGGTCAAATAACAGATAGTGATGAAGAGATGAGTAGTATTTTTAATAAATATTTTGTATCTGTATTTACTAAAGAGGAACTTAACAATATGCCTTCAGCCGAACAAGTCTATGTGGGTGGGGACGAGGACAGGTTGACGAGTTTAGCAGTTACCAGGGAGGATGTTCTTAAACAAATAGTAAAACTCAAACCAAACAAATCCCCAGGGCCGGATGAAGTGTTTGCTAGGGTGCTTAAAGAATGCAAAGAGGAGCTTTGTGACCCACTGTCAACCATATTTAATAAATCAATAGAGTCAGGCAGAGTGCCAGAGTTTTGGAAAGTTGCTAATGTGATACCAGTTTTTAAGAAAGGTGATAGATCACTTGCGTCTAACTATCGACCAATTAGCCTAACGTCTATTGTGGGAAAGTTACTCGAATCTATAATAGCAAATAAAATTCGTCTTCATCTTGAAAAACATAAATTAATAATTGAGTCGCAACATGGTTTTATAAATGGCCGTTCATGTTTAACAAATTTGTTATCTTTTTATTCTAGCATTGTTGAGGCAGTTGATAGTGGTAAGGATTGCGATGTTGTATACCTTGACTTTAGCAAAGCTTTTGATACAGTGCCACATGAAAGACTGATTAAAAAAATAGAGTCTCATGGTATTGGGGGTGCTATATTAAGCTGGATTAGGGCATGGCTATACCAAAGGAAACAGAGAGTTAGTATAAATGGAATCAAGTCAGAGTGGGAAAATGTTGTAAGTGGAGTGCCTCAAGGCTCTGTCCTGGGACCTCTGTTGTTTATAATATATATAAATGATTTAGATTCAGGTTTGAGTAGCAACATTTGCAAATTTGCCGATGATACGAAAATCGGTAGGGAAATTAATTCGGAGGAGGACTCACTATCACTTCAAGTTGATCTAGATAGGGTTTTGAAATGGTCAAAGGATTGGCAGATGCAGTTTAATGCTGATAAATGTAAAGTTCTGAGGTTAGGTAATGATGATAGAGTTACAAGATACGAGCTAGATGGTGTTGTGATTGCGAAGTCGGATTGCGAAAGGGATCTGGGAGTTATGATTAGTAAGAATTTAAAACAAAAGGATCAATGCATAAATGTTCGTAATAAGGCAAATCGGACACTTGGATTTATTAATCGCAGCGTTAGTAACAAGACACCTGGTGTGGTTCTCAAGCTATATCTTGCTCTAGTTAGGCCCCATTTAGATTATGCAGTTCAGTTTTGGTCGCCATATTATAGAATGGATATAAATTCACTTGAACGTGTCCAGCGTAGGATGACTAAGTTAATTCCCCAAATTAGAAATCTTTCATATGAAGAAAGATTAACAAAGCTTAAGTTGCATTCACTGGAAAGGCGAAGAGTTAGGGGTGACATGATAGAGGTTTACAAGTGGATGAATGGACATAACCGGGGGGATATTAATAGGGTATTAAAAGTATCAACACAGGACAGAACACGAAACAATGGGTATAAATTGGATAAGTTTAGATTTAGGAAAGACTTGGGTAAATACTGGTTCAGTAACAGGGTTGTTGATTTGTGGAACCAATTGCCGCGTAACATTGTGGAGGTGGGGTCCCTCGATTGTTTCAAGCACGGGTTGGACAAGTATATGAGTGGGATTGGGTGGTTATAGAATAGGAGCTGCCTCGTATGGGCCAATAGGCCTTCTGCAGTTACCTTTGTTCTTATGTTCTTATGTTCTTGGGTATGGAGTGTGGGCCGGTCTTGGAGCGAGACATGAACCCAGCGATAGGTGACTTAAATGGGGATTTCGATGTGGATTCAATATATAACTTATTTAAGAATATTCTAAACAAAACACAGGAACGTAGTATACCATACAAATTGAATAGATCCAATACTAATGACCCAAAGTGGATAACAAAGAATTTGAAGAACCTTATAGGTAAAAAGAGAGCTTGGTACAAAAGGATTAAAAATGGGGAGGTCACTTTAGAACAGGAATTCGTACAACTGGTTAGAAATGTTAAAAAAGAGATAAGGAAAGCAAAAAGAAACTATGAAGTTCGCATAGCAGGGCAAGCAAAGACAAATCCTAAAGTTTTTTTTTAGTTATATCGTACTAAGACTAGGGAAAGGATAGGTCCATTAAAAACTGAGACAGGTCAAATAACAGATAGTGATGAAGAGATGAGTAGTATTTTTAATAAATATTTTGTATCTGAATTTACTAAAGAGGAACTTAACAATATGCCTTCAGCCGAACAAGTCTATGTGGGTGGGGACGAGGACAGGTTGATGAGTTTAGCAGTTACCAGGGAGGATGTTCTTAAACAAATAGTAAAACTCAAACCAAACAAATCCCCAGGGCCGGATGAAATGTTTGCCAGGGTGCTTAAAGAATGCAAAGAGGAGCTTTGTGACCCACTGTCAACCATATTTAATTTATCAATAGAGTCAGGCAGAGTGCCAGAGTTTTGGAAAGTTGCTAATGTGATACCAGTTTTTAAGAAAGGAGATACATCACTTGCGTCTAACTATGGACTAATTAGCCTAACGTCTATTGTGGGAAAGTTACTCGAATCTATAATAGCAAATAAAATTCGTCTTCATCTTGAAAAACATAAATTAATAATTGAGTCGCAACATGGTTTTATAAATGGCAGTTCATGTCTAACAAATTTGTTATCTTTTTATTCTAGCATAGTTGAGGCAGTTGATAGTGGTAAGGATTGTGATGTTGTGTACCTTGACTTTAGCAAAGCAGTCACAGTGAGAGGTTGTGTTAGCTGGAGCTCCGATTCTAATAACATTATTAATGCAATGATGGAGGATTAGTGAAAGATTTGGTGAGTCTGGTTGGAGCTCTGAGAGCAGAGATGGATTCCCTGCGGGAGGAGGTGCGACGGCTACGACTTCGGGAGGAAACGAAGGAGGAGGCCAGTGTTGACGGGACCTCATTAAGAAGGACTGACGAGACCAGTATTAAGAAGTCCTCGTCTTGGCAAGTTGTGAAAGACAGGGGTCTTAAGAAGACCTTGGCAAAACCGACAACTAATAGCCTACACCTAAGGACTTTTAACGCATTTGACGTATTAGAGGACGAGTGCTGTGTTGAACCTGTTGTTCAACGAGGTGGCAAAGACAAAGTAACGAGGAGCATTGAAGCACAGGTCCCTCAAACTGCTCGAAAGGAAAAGGGAGAATCGAAGCGAATTTTGGTTGTGGGAGATTCCCAGGTGAGGTATTTAGACAGAACGTTTTGTGCCAGAGATAGGGGGAACAGATTAAGGGTTTGCTATCCGGGAGCTGGAATTGGTGATATTGTTGAAAACATGAATGATATTATGACGGGAAATGGGAACAAACCCATTATATGTATTAGTGCAGGGGGTAATGATGTTGGGCGAGTTAGGAGTGAGGAACTAATACAGAGATTCAGGGCAGCCATTGAATTAGTTAGGAGCAAGGGAGGAATCCCGATCATATGTGGCATTCTTCCAAGAAAGGGAGTGGGAAATGAATGGATGTCGAGGGCACTTGGTGTCAATTGCCGGCTGGAAAGATATTGCAAATCAAATGTAATATCTTTCATAGACAACTGGGAACGCTTCTATGGAAGAAATGAAATGTATGCTCGTGATGGGGTGCATCTATCGAGGGCTGGGGTTGTTGCTGTTGCGAACTCATTGGAACCAGTGGTTAGAGGTGTTTGTTTGGGTTTAAACTGTTAGTAGATAGTGGTATGGGAATTGATTTGGAGGAAGAAGGTAATAAAAGTATGTGTTCGTGGGAGAAAGGAATTGGCAAAATGATCAGGGAAAGAAAAGGGCCTCAAAATAACAATTCACTTAGGATATATTACACTAACAGTAGAAGTCTAAGAAATAAAATTAATGAATTAAATGCTCTTGTTTGCACAGAAAAAATACATATTATTGCACTTACCGAAACGTGGATGAATGTAGAAAATAGACAACTATTAGCTGAATATCAGATAAATGGATTTAAACTATTTCACACAGATAGATATATTAGACGAGGAGGGGGAGTAGCCATATATGTTAGGGACAATTTGAAATGTAGTCTCAAAGAGGGAATCAAAACTGAGCCACACACAGAAACTATTTGGATAGAATTAAATGAAAAAGCAAATAATATTATAATAGGAGCTATATATAGGCCACCAAATTTAGACAGAATTGAAGCAAAGCATCTATGGGATGAAATATCTAGAGCATCTAGATCTAACAGTATTTATGTCATGGGTGACTTTAATTTTAGTGGAATAAACTGGGTGAACAAAACAGGGAATAGTGAAGCAGAAGATTTTCTAGAATTAATTGACGATTGCTTTCTTACGCAACACATTAAGGAACCAACGCGGGAAAATAATATTTTAGATTTAGTGTTAACTAACAGGGAAACACAAATTAATGACATCGAAATAGGGAGTGAGCTAGGGAACAGTGATCACATAGTTATCAGATTTAGCATAGAATGGAATAGACCTGTAAGAGAAAATTCTGTTAAAGTGCAAGATTTTCGAAAAGCTGATTTTAATAGCCTAAGAAATTTTTTGGGTCAAATAGATTGGAAAGTCTTGGGTATGGAGTGTGGGCCGGTCATAGAGCGAGACATAAACCCAGCGACAGGTGACGTAAAAGGGGATTTAAATGTGGATTTAATATATAACTTATTTAAGAATATTCTAAACAAAGCGCAGGAACGTAGTATACCATACAAATTGAATAGATCGAATACTAATGACCCAAAGTGGATAACAAATAATTTAAAGAACCTTATAGGTAAAAAGAGAGCTTGGTACAAAAGGATTAAGAATGGGGAAGTCAGGTTAGAACAGAAATTCATACAACTGGTTAGAAATGTTAAAAAAGAGATTAGGAAAGCAAAAAGAAACTATGAAGTTCGCATAGCAGAGCAAGCAAAGTCAAATCCTAAAGGTTTTTTTCAGTTATATCGAACTAAGACTAGGGAAAGGATAGGTCCATTAAAATCTGAGACAGGTCAAATAACGGATAATGACAAGGAGATGAGTAGTATTTTTAACAAATATTTTATATCTGTATTTACTAAAGAAGAACTTAACAATATGCCTTCAGCCGAACAAGTCTATGTGGGTGGGGATGAGGACAGGTTGACTAGTTTAGCAGTTACCAGGGAGGATGTAATTAAGCAATTAGAAAAACTAAAACCAAACAAATCCCCAGGGCCGGATGAAGTGTTTGCCAGGGTGCTTAAAGAATGCAAAGAGGAGCTTTCCGAGCCACTGTCTACCATATTTAATAAATCAATAGAGTCAGGCAGAGTGCCAGAGTCATGGAAGGTAGCTAATGTGGTACCAATTTTTAAGAAAGGAGATAGATCACTTGCGTCAAACTATCGGCCAATTAGCCTAACGTCTATTGTGGGAAAGTTACTTGAATCAATAATTGCAAATACAATTCGTCTCCATCTTGTATTTGCAATTATTGATTCAAGTAACTTTCCCACAATAGACTTTTGTGGGACAATTTGCTAAAGTCAAGGTACACAACATCACAGTCCTTACCACTATCAACTGCCTCAACTATGCTGGAATAAAAAGTTAGCAAATTTGTTAAACATGAACGGCCATTTGTAAAACCATGTTGCGACTCATTTATTAATTAATGTTTTTCAATTCGTCTCCATCTTGAAAAACATTAATTAATAAATGAGTCGCAACATGGTTTTACAAATGGCCGTTCATGTTCAACAAATTTGCTAACTTTTTATTCCAGCATAGTTGAGGCAGTTGATAGTGGTAAGGATTGTGATGTTGTGTAGCTTGACTTTAGCAAAGCTTTTGATACAGTGCCACATGAAAGACTAATTAACAAAATAGAAGCTCATGGTATTGGGGGTGATATATTAACTTGGATTAGGGCATGGCTATTCCAAAGGAAACAGAGTTAGTATAAATGGGGTTTAGTCAGAGTGGGATAATGTTGTTAGTGGAGTACCTCAGGGCTCTGTCCTAGGACCTCTGTTGTTTATAATATATATAAATGATTTAGATTCAGGTTTGAGTAGCAACATTTGCAAATTTGCCTATGATACGAAAATCGGTAGGGAAATTAATTCGGAGGAGGACTCACCATCACTTCAAGTTGATCTAGATAGGGTTTTGAAATGGTCAAATGATTGGCAAATGCAGTTTAATGCTGATAAATGTAAAGTTCTGAGGCTAGGTAATGATGATAGAGTTACAAGATACGAGCTAGATAAGAACATAAGAACATAAGAACAAAGGTAACTGCAGAAGGCCTATTGGCCCATACGAGGCAGCTCCTATTCTATAACCACCCAATCCCACTCATATACTTGTCCAACCCGTGCTTGAAACAATCGAGGGACCCCACCTCCACAATGTTACGCGGCAATTGGTTCCACAAATCAACAACCCTGTTACTGAACCAGTATTTACCCAAGTCTTTCCTAAATCTAAACTTATCCAATTTATATCCATTGTTTCGTGTTCTGTCCTGTGTTGATACTTTTAATACCCTATTAATATCCCCCCGGTTATGTCCATTCATCCACTTGTAAACCTGGATGAATGGACATAACCGGGGGGATAGATGGTGTTGAGATTGCGAAGTCGGATTGTGAAAGGGATCTGGGAGTTATGATTAGTAAGAATTTAAAACAAAAGGATCAATGCATGAATGTTCGTAATAAGGCAAATAGGACACTGGGATTTATTAATCGAAGCATTAGTAACAATACACCTGGTGGGGTTCTTAAGCTATATCTTGCTCTGGTTAGGCCCCATTTAGATTATGCAGTTCAGTTTTGGTCGCCGTATTATAGAATGGATATAAATTCACTTGAACGTGTCCAACGTATGATGACTAAGTTAATTCCCCAAATTAGAAATCTTTCATATGAAGAAAGATTAACAAAGTTTAAGCTGCATTCACTGGAAAGGCGAAGAGTTAGGGGTGACATGATAGAGGTTTACAAGTGGATGAATGGACATAACAGGGGGGATATTAATAGGGTATTAAAAATATCAACACAAGACAGAACACGAAACAATGGGTATAAATTGGATAAGTTTAGATTTAGGAAAGACTTGGGTAAATACTGGTTCAGTAACAGGGTTGTTGATTTGTGGAACCAATTGCCGCGTAACGTGGTGTAGGTGGGGTCCCTCGATTGTTTCAAGCGCGGGTTGGACAAGTATATGAGTGGGATTGGGTGGTTAAGAATAGGAGCTGCCTCGTATGGGCCAATAGGCCTTCTTCAGTTACCTTTGTTCTTATGTTCTTATGTTCTTATGTTCTTATGTACTATTTGTTTAAGAACATCTTCCCTGGTATCTGCTAAACTCATCAACCTGTCCTCGTCCCCACCCACATAGACTTGTTCGGCTGAAGGCATATTGTTAAGTTCCTCTTTAGTAAATTCAGATACAAAATATTTATTAAAAATACTACTCATCTCTTCATCACTATCTGTTATTTGACCTGTCTCAGTTTTTAATGGACCTATCCTTTCCCTAGTCTTAGTACGATATAACTGAAAAACCCTTTAGGATTTGTATTTGCTTGCCCTGCTATGCAAACTTCATATTTTCTTTTTGCTTTCCTTATCTCTTTTTTAACATTTCTAACCAGTTGTACGAATTCCTGTTCTAAAGAACATAAGAACATAAGAACAAAGGTAACTGCAGAAGGCCTATTGGCCCATACGAGGCAGCTCCTAATTCTATAACCACCCAATCCCACTCATATACTTGTCCAACCCGTGCTTGAAACAATCGAGGGACCCCACCTCCACAATGTTACGCGGCAATTGGTTCCACAAATCAACAACCCTGTTACTGAACCAGTATTTACCCAAGTCTTTCCTAAATCTAAACTTATCCAATTTATACCCATTGTTTCGTGTTCTGTCCTGTGTTGATACTTTTAATACCCTATTAATATCCCCCCGGTTATGTCCATTCATCCACTTGTAAACCTCTATCATGTCACCCCTAACTCTTCGCCTTTCCAGTGAATGCAACTTAAGCTTTGTTAATCTTTCTTCATATGAAAGATTTCTAATTTGGGGAATTAACTTAGTCATCCTACGCTGGACACGTTCAAGTGAATTTATATCCATTCTATAATATGGCGACCAAAACTGAACTGCATAATCTAAATGGGGCCTAACTAGAGCAAGATATAGCTTGAGAACCACACCAGGAGTCTTGTTACTAACGCTGCGATTAATAAATCCAAGTGTCCGATTTGCCTTATTACGAACATTTATGCATTGATCCTTTTGTTTTAAATTCTTACTAATCATAACTCCCAGATCCCTTTCGCAATCCGACTTCGCAATCACAACACCATCTAGCTCGTATCTTGTAACTCTATCATCATTACCTAACCTCAGAACTTTACATTTATCAGCATTAAACTGCATCTGCCAATCCTTTGACCATTTCAAAACCCTATCTAGATCAACTTGAAGTGATAGTGAGTCCTCTGAATTAATTTCCCTACCGATTTTCGTATCATCGGCAAATTTGCAAATGTTGCTACTCAAACCTGAATCTAAATCATTTATATATATTATAAACAACAGAGGTCCCAGGACAGAGCCTTGAGGCACTCCACTTACAACATTTTCCCACTCTGACTTGATTCCATTTATACTAACTCTCTGTTTCCTTTGGTATAGCCATGCCCTAATCCAGCTTAATATAGCACCCCCAATACCATGAGACTCTATCTTTTTAATCAGTCTTTCATGTGGCACTGTATCAAAAGCTTTGCTAAAGTCAAGGTATACAACATCGCAATCCTTACCACTATCAACTGCCTCAACAGTGCTAGAATAAAAAGATAACAAATTTGTTAAACATGAACGGCCATTTACAAAACCATGTTGCGACTCAATTATTAATTTATGTTTTTCAAGATGAAGACGAATTTTATTTGCTATTATAGATTCGAGTAACTTTCCCACAATAGACGTTAGGCTAATTGGTCGATAGTTAGACGCAAGTGATCTATCTCCTTTCTTAAAAACTGGTATCACATTAGCAACTTTCCAAAACTCTGGCACTCTGCCTGACTCTATTGATTTATTAAATATGGTTGACAGTGGGTCACAAAGCTCCTCTTTGCATTCTTTAAGCACCCTGGCAAACACTTCATCCGGCCCTGGGGATTTGTTTGGTTTGAGTTTTACTATTTGTTTAAGAACATCCTCCCTGGTAACTGCTAAACTCGTCAACCTGTCCTCGTCCCCACCCACCTCCCCAAAGTGACCTCCCCATTTTTAATCCTTTTGTACCAAGCTCTCTTTTTACCTATAAGGTTCTTCAAATTCTTTGTTATCCACTTTGGGTCATTAGTATTCGATCTATTCAATTTGTATGGTATACTACGTTCCTGTGCTTTGTTTAGAATATTCTTAAATAAGTTATATATTGAATCCACATCGAAATCCCCATTTAAGTCACCTATCGCTGGGTTCATGTCTCGCTCCAAGACCGGCCCACACCCCATTCCCAAACCATAACTTAAATAAGTTATATATTGAATCCACATCGAAATCCCCATTTACGTCACCTATCGCTGGGTTCATGTCTCGCTCCAAGACCGGCCCCCACCCCATACCCAAGACTTTCCAATCAATTTGATCCAAAAAATTTCTTAGGCTATTAAAATCAGCTTTTCGAAAATCTGGCACTTTAACAGAATTTTCTCCTCGGGTCTAATCCGTTCTATGCTAAATCTGATTTCTTTGTGATCACTGTTCCCTAGCTCACTCCCTATTTCGATGTCATTAATTTGTGTTTCCCTGTTAGTTAACACTAAATCTAAAATATTATTTTCACGTGTTGGTTCCTTAATGTGTTGCGTAAGAAAGCAATCGTCAATTAATTCTAGAAAGTCTTCTGCTTCACTATTCCCTATTTTGTTCAACCAGTTTATTCCACTAAAATTAAAGTCACCCATGACGTAAATACTGTTAAGAACATAAGAACATAAGAACAAAGGCAACTGCAGAAGGCCTATTGACCCTCACGAGGCAGCTACTATTTATACCCACCCAATTCCACTCATATACTTGTCCAACCCGCGCTTGAAACAATGGAGGGACCCCACCTCCAGCACGTTACGCGGTAATTGGTTCCACAAATCAACAACCCTGTTACTGAACCAGTATTTACCCAAGTCTTTCCTGAATCTAAACTTATCCAATTTATACCCATTGTTTCGTGTTCTGTCTTGTGTTGATACTTTTAATACCCTATTAATATCCCCTTTGTTATGTCCATTCATCCACTTGTAAACCTCTATCATGTCTCCCCTAACTCTTCGCCTTTCCAGTGAATGCAACTAGAGCTTTGTTAATCTTTCTTCATATGAAAGATTTCTAATTTGGGGAATTAACTTAGTCATCCTACGTTGGACACGTTCAAGTGAATTTATATCCATTCTATAATACCAAAGGAAACAGAGAGTTAGTATAAATGGAATCAAGTTTCGGGAATTTCGGGAATCAAGAATGGGGATTTCGATGTGGATTCAATATATAACTTATTTAAGAAAATTCTAAACAAAGCACAATAACGTAGTATACCATACAAATTGAATAGATCGAATACTAATGACCCAAAGTGGATAACAAAGAATTTGAAGAACCTTATAGGTAAAAAGAGAGCTTGGTACAAAAGGATTAAAAATGGGGAGGTCACTTTAGAACAGGAATTCGTACAACTGGTGAGAAATGTTAAAAAAGAGATAAGGAAAGCAAAAAGAAACTATGAAGTTCGCATAGCAGGGCAAGCAAAGACAAATCCTAAAGGGTTTTTTCAGTTATATCGTACTAAGACTAGGGAAAGGATAGGTCCATTAAAAACTGAGACAGGTCAAATAACAGATAGTGATGAAGAGATGAGTAGTATTTTTAATAAATATTTTGTATCTGTATTTACTAAAGAGGAACTTAACAATATGCCTTCAGCCGAACAAGTCTATGTGGGTAGGGGCCGAGGACAGGTTAACGAGTTTAGCAGTTACCAGGGAGGATGTTCTTAAACAAATAGTAAAACTCAAACCAAACAAATCCCCAGGGCCGGATGAAGTGTTTGCCAGGGTGCTTAAAGAATGCAAAGAGGAGCTTTGTGACCCACTGTCAACCATATTTAATAAATCAATAGAGTCAGGCAGAGTGCCAGAGTTTTGGAAAGTTGCTAATGTGATACCAGTTTTTAAGAAAGGAGATAGATCACTTGTGTCTAACTATCGACCAATTACCCTAACGTCTATTGTGGGAAAGTTACTCGAATCTATAATAGCAAATAAAATTCGTCTTCATCTTGAAAAACATAAACTAATAATTGAGTCGCAACATGGTTTTATAAATGGCCGTTCATGTTTAACACATTTGTTATCTTTTTATTCTAGTATAGTTGAGGCAGTTGATTGTGGTAAGGATTGTGATGTTGTGTACCTTGACTTTAGCAAAGCTTTTGATACAGTGCCACATGAAAGACTGATTAAAAAGATAGAGTCTCATGGTATTGGGGGTGCTATATTAAGCTGGATTAGGGCATGGCTATACCAAAGGAAACAGAGAGTTAGTATAAATGGAGTCAAGTCAGAGTGGGAAAATGTTGTAAGTGGAGTGCCTCAAGGCTCTGTCCTGGGACCTCTGTTGTTTATAATATATATAAATGATTTAGATTCAGGTTTGAGTAGCAACATTTGCAAATTTGCCGATGATACGAAAATCGGTAGGGAAATTAATTCAGAGGACTCACTATCACTTCAAGTTGATCTAGATAGGGTTTTGAAATGGTCAAAGGATTGGCAGATGCAGTTTAATGCTGATAAATGTAAAGTTCTGAGGTTAGGTAATGATGATAGAGTTACAAGATACGAGCTAGATGGTGTTGAGATTGCAAAGTCGGATTGCGAAAGGGATCTGGGAGTTATGATTAGTAAGAATTTAAAACAAAAGGATCAATGCATAAATGTTCGTAATAAGGCAAATCGGACACTTGGATTTATTAATCGCAGCGTTAGTAACAAGACACCTGGTGTGGTTTTCAAGCTATATCTTGCTCTAGTTAGGCCCCATTTAGATTTTGCAGTTCAGTTTTGGTCGCCTTATTATAGAATGGATATAAATTCACTTGAACGTGTCCAGCGTAGGATGACTAAGTTAATTCCCCAAATTAGAAATCTTTCATATAAAGAAAGATTAACAAAGCTTAAGTTGCATTTACTGGAAAGGCGAAGAGTTAGGGGTGACATGATATAGGTATACAAGTGGGTGAATAGACATAACAATAGGTGACGTAAAAGGGGATTTCGATGTGGATTTAATATATAACTTATTTAAGAATATTCTAAACAAAGCACAGGAACGTAGTATACCATACAAATTGAATAGGTTGAATACTAATGACCCAAAGTGGATAACAAATAATTTAAAGAACCTTATAGGTAAAAAGAGAGCTTGGTACAAAAGGATTAAGAATGGGGAAGTCAGGTTAAAACAGGAATTCATACAACTGGTTAGAAATATTAAAAAGGATATTAGGAAAGCAAAAAGAAACTATGAAGTTCGCATAGCAGAGCAAGCAAAGTCAAATCCTAAAGGGTTTTTTCAGTTATATCGAACTAAGACTAGGGAAAGGATAGGTCCATTAATATCTGAGACAGGTCAAATAACGGATAATGACAAGGAGATGAGTAGTATTTGTAACAAATATTTTATTTCTGTATTTACTAAAGAAGAACTTAACAATATGCCTTCAGCCGAACAAGTCTATGTGGATGGGGATGAAGACAGGTTGACTAGTTTAGCAGTTACCAGGAAGGATGTAATTAAACAATTAGAAAAACTCAAACCAAACAAATCCCCAGGGCCGGATGAAGTGTTTGCCAGGGTGCTTAAAGAATGCAAAGAGGAGCTTTCCGAGCCACTGTCTACCATATTTAATAAATCAATAGAGTCAGGTGCCAGAGTCATGGAAGGTAGCTAATGTGGTACCAATTTTTAAGAAAGGAGATAGATCACTTGCGTCAAACTATCGGCCAATTAGCCTAACGTCTATTGTGGGAAAGTTACTTGAATCAATAATTGCAAATACAATTCGTCTCCATCTTGAAAAACATAAATTAATAAATGAGTCGCAACATGGTTTTACAAATGGCCGTTCATGTTTAACAAATTTGCTAACTTTTTATTCCAGCATAGTTGAGGCAGTTGATAGTGGTAAGGATTGTGATGTTGTGTACCTTGACTTTAGCAAAGCTTTTGATACAGTGCCACATAAAAGACTAATTAAAAAAATAGAAGCTCATGGTATTGGGGTGCTATATTAACTTGGATTAGGGCATGGCTATTCCAAAGGAAACAGAGAGTTAGTATAAATGGGGTTAAATCAGAGTGGGATAATGTTGTTAGTGGAGTATCTGAGGGCTGTGTCCTGGGACCTCTGTTGTTTATAATATATATAAATGATTTAGATTCAGGTTTGAGTAGCAACATTTGCAAATTTGCCGATGATACGAAAATCGGTAGGGAAATTAATTCGGAGGAGGACTCACTATCACTTCAAGTTGATCTAGACAGGGTTTTGAAATGGTCAAATGATTGGGAAATGCAGTTTAATGCTGATAAATGTAAAGTTCTGAGGCTAGGTAATGATGATAGAGTTACAAGATACATAAGAACATAAGAACATAAGAACAAAGGTAACTGCAGAAGGCCTATTGGCCCATACGAGGCAGCTCCTATTCTATAACCACCCAATCCCACTCATATACTTGTCCAACCCGTGCTTGAAACAATCGAGGGACCCCACCTCCACAATGTTACGCGGCAATTGGTTCCACAAATCAACAACCCTGTTACTGAACCAGTATTTACCCAAGTCTTTCCTAAATCTAAACTTATCCAATTTATATCCATTGTTTCGTGTTCTGTCCTGTGTTGATACTTTTAATACCCTATTAATATCCCCCCGGTTATGTCCATTCATCCACTTGTAAACCTCTATCATGTCACCCCTAACTCTTCGCCTTTCCAGTGAATGCAACTTAAGCTTTGTTAATCTTTCTTCATATGAAAGATTTCTAATTTGGGGAATTAACTTAGTCATCCTACGCTGGACACGTTCAAGTGAATTTATATCCATTCTATAATATGGCGACCAAAACTGAACTGCATAATCTAAATGGGGCCTAACTAGAGCAAGATATAGCTTGAGAACCACACCAGGTGTCTTGTTACTAACGCTGCGATTAATAAATCCAAGTGTCCGATTTGCCTTATTACGAACATTTATGCATTGATCCTTTTGTTTTAAATTCTTACTAATCATAACTCCCAGATCCCTTTCGCAATCCGACTTCGCAATCACAACTCTAGATAGGGTTTTGAAATGGTCAAAGGATTGGCAGATGCAGTTTAATGCTGATAAATGTAAAGTTCTGAGGCTAGGTAATGATGATAGAGTTACAAGATACGAGCTAGATGGTGTTGAGATTGCGAAGTCGGATTGTGAAAGGGATCTGGGAGTTATGATTAGTAAGAATTTAAAACAAAAGGATCAATGCATGAATGTTCGTAATAAGGCGTATAGGACACTGGGATTTATTAATCGAAGCGTTAGTAACAAGACACCTGGTGTGGTTCTCAAGCTATATCTTGCTCTGGTTAGGCCCCATTTAGATTATGCAGTTCAGTTTTGGTCGCCGTATTATAGAATGGATATAAATTCACTTGAACGTGTCCAACGTAGGATGACTAAGTTAATTCCCCAAATTAGAAATCTTTCATATGAAGAAAGATTAACAAAGCTTAAGTTGCATTCACTGGAAAGGCGAAGAGTAAGGGGTGACATGATAGAGGTTTACAAGTGGATGAATGGACATAACAGGGGGGATATTAATAGGGTATTAAAAATATCAACACAAGACAGAACACGAAACAATGGGTAAGTTTAGATTTAGGAAAGACTTGGGTAAATACTGGTTCAGTAACAGGGTTGTTGATTTGTGGAACCAATTGCCGCGTAACGTGGTGGAGGTGGGGTCCCACCATTGTTTCAAGCGCGGGTTGGACAAGTATGAGTGGGATTGGGTGGTTATAGAATAGGAGCTGCCTCGTATGGGCCAATAGGCTTTCTGCAGTTACCTTTGCTCTTATGTTCTTATGTTAAACACTGATATTTTCTTCTACCACCCCTATTCCTTTGGTATGTGTGTATATTTATCTAACTTTATTTGAAAATGTCATTATACAAAAAAAGTTACAATATTGATTACATGCAGGGTGCAAGGCTGCTTGTCACAAGTTGTACAGCTCTTCCAGCTCCTCAGATGGCGGGCAGGAACCATGGATGCAGTGAGCATTTCCTCTCTGGATTGCCACACTAAGGCGCTGAAAGAGAAAACTGGCAGCTCTAGGGTCTCTAATTGTTTCGATTAGCTTAGACCCCAACTCCTTCAAAAAGCTAGCAGCACTTTTACCCCAGGCACCAAGTGTCTCTGAGGCAATGGGGACAAAATTGTAGTGGTGCTCAAGGTCTCTGTATTTACGTGACTTGGCCGCTTCCCGGATATTGGCAGCTCCTCCTGCTTGTGTGGCACTGAAGTCACTGAAGTATATATATATATATATATATATATATATATATATATATATATATATATATATATATATATATATATATATATATATATATATATATATATATATATATATATATATATATATATATATATAAATATATATATATATATATATATATATATATATATACGTAGTTGTATACTTAACTCTCGTGTTTAGGAGAGTTGTGCCTTAAGCAGAGACACTGTGTCTTCTCATATTAACAGGGACTTGATGAAATTAACGTATAAATGACCCCTCACTTGCTCTGGTGCTCTTGGGAGGTGTTGATCTTTGGGGTATTTAAATACTCCGAAATTACCATCTCTTTTCACCCGTCTGAGCGGGTGGTGGAGCGGGTTAAGGCGTACCTGTTATGCCAGTTGCTGGAAGGCTTCTGTGCTGGCTAGGGTTCGAGTCTTTTGGTGGGAAAGTGTTCTAAAGTAATATATATATATATATATATATATATATATATATATATATATATATATATATATATATATATATTACTTTAGAACACTTTCCCACCAAAAGACTCGAACCCTAGCCCTATATATATATATATATATATATATATATATATATATATATATATATATATATATATATATATATATATATATATATATATATATATTCAAAAGGGGGACATATTATATATGTCCCCCATTGCCTCAATGGGGGGACATATATAATATGTCCCCCCATTATATATATATATATATATATATATATATATATATATATATATATATATATATGCGAACAAGCCTGAATGGTCCCCAGGACAATATGCAACTGAAAACTCACACCCCAGAAGTGACTCGAACCCATACTCCCAGATGCCACGCAACTGGTATGTACAAGACGCCTTAATCCACTTGACCATCACGACCGGACAAAATGAGGTGATAGCCGAGGCTATTTGAACCACCCCACCGCCGGCACTCGGATAGTAATCTTGGGCATAGCATTTTACCAAATCACCTCATTCTTTGGGGCACACGTGAGGAACACAAATGCGAACAAGCCTGAATGGTCCCCAGGACAATATGCAACTGAAAACTCACACCCCAGAAGTGACTCGAACCCATACTCCCAGATGCCACGCAACTGGTATGTACAAGACGCCTTAATCCACTTGACCATCACGACCGGACAAAATGAGGTGATAGCCGAGGCTATTTGAACCACCCCACCGCCGGCACTCGGATAGTAATCTTGGGCATAGCATTTTACCAAATCACCTCATTCTTTGGGGCACACGTGAGGAACACAAATGCGAACAAGCCTGAATGGTCCCCAGGACAATATGCAACTGAAAACTCACACCCCAGAAGTGACTCGAACCCATACTCCCAGATGCCACGCAACTGGTATGTACAAGACGCCTTAATCCACTTGACCATCACGACCGGACAAAATGAGGTGATA
The DNA here is from genome assembly GCF_040958095.1 of Procambarus clarkii. Lineage (NCBI taxonomy): Eukaryota > Metazoa > Arthropoda > Malacostraca > Decapoda > Cambaridae > Procambarus > Procambarus clarkii. The sequence continues at coordinate 8,236,020 of NC_091190.1, read as the reverse complement.
GCCGAGGCTATTTGAACCACCCCACCGCCGGCACTCGGATAGTAATCTTGGGCATAGCATTTTACCAAATCACCTCATTCTTTGGGGCACACGTGAGGAACACAATTCCTCATTTTGTCCGGTCGTGATGGTCAAGTGGATTAAGGCGTCTTGTACATACCAGTTGCGTGGCATCTGGGAGTATGGGTTCGAGTCACTTCTGGGGTGTGAGTTTTCAGTTGCATATTGTCCTGGGGACCATTCAGGCTTGTTCGCATTTGTGTTCCTCACGTGTGCCCCAAAGAATGAGGTGATTTGGTAAAATGCTATGCCCAAGATTACTATCCGAGTGCCGGCGGTGGGGTGGTTCAAATAGCCTCGGCTATCACCTCATTTTGTCCGGTCGTGATGGTCAAGTGGATTAAGGCGTCTTGTACATACCAGTTGCGTGGCATCTGGGAGTATGGGTTCGAGTCACTTCTGGGGTGTGAGTTTTCAGTTGCATATTGTCCTGGGGACCATTCAGGCTTGTTCGCATTTGTGTTCCTCACGTGTGCCCCAAAGAATGAGGTGATTTGGTAAAATGCTATGCCCAAGATTACTATCCGAGTGCCGGCGGTGGGGTGGTTCAAATAGCCTCGGCTATCACCTCATTTTGTCCGGTCGTGATGGTCAAGTGGATTAAGGCGTCTTGTACATACCAGTTGCGTGGCATCTGGGAGTATGGGTTCGAGTCACTTTTGGGGTGTGAGTTTTCAGTTATATATATATATATATATATATATATATATATATATATATATATATATATATATATATATATATATATATATATATATATATATATATATATATATATATATATATATATATATATATATATATATATATATATATATATATATATATATATATATATATATATATATATATATATATATATATATATATATATATATATATATATATATATATATATATATATATATATATATATATATATATATATATATATATATATATATATATATATATATATATATATATATATATATATATATATATATATATATATATATATATATATATATATATATATATATATATATATATATATATATATATATATATATATATATATATATATATATATATATATATATATATATATATATATATATATATATATATATATATATATATATATATATATATATATATATATATATATATATATATATATATATATATATATATATATATATATATATATATATATATATATATATATATATATATATATATATATATATATATATATATATATATATATATATATATGACAATGTAAGACCACGGAGGAAAAATGAAACAGGAATTTCCTTAAGTACTTTCGTATATTAAATACATCTTCAGAAGGTCATTTTACAGATCGAGTGATGGGTATAAATAGGCAGGAGAGAGTGGTGAAGTAAGGTGAGGTACAATACTTGGACAACGCAGACGGCCCATTGGCCCATCAGATGCACCCAATTGGCCCATTCGATGTAGCCCAATGGCCCATCTGATACAGCAGACATACAAGCATAATACATAGGTAATATATAACATAAAGAGGTAAATATATACAATAAATTAGTGAGACAAATGTTTTTCAATGATCCTACTTAAATCGCCCTTTAGCTGATTTATTAGAAATGGATCTAAGTTATATAGACCACTGCTAATATTCAAATTACTTTCTTTGGTGATCTGTATCAAAGCAGATTCAATTATGTTTCTGTTATAGGTGCTTTTACAATTTGTTATAGAAGAAGCACTCTCCCAATCAATTTGGTGAGCTTTTACTGACAAATGCACAAACAAAGCATTAGACAATTGGCCATGTCCCCAAGAGGGCATTTTAAGTCTGCGTTGTCCAAGTATTGTACCTCACCTTACTTCACCACTCTCTCCTGCCTATTTATATCCATCACTCGATCTGTAAAATGACCTTCTGAAGATGTATTTAATATACGAAAGTACTTAAGGAAATTCCTGTTTCATTTTTCCTCCGTGGTCTGACATTGTCACATTCTTAATCACGTGTTTATTTTCGTGATATACACACACACACACATATATATATATATATATATATATATATATATATATATATATATATATATATATATATATATATATATATATATATATATATATATATATATAACTTTTTAGACACTCAACCCACCAGGGAACTCGAACACTGGCCAACAAGGTGGCAGTTGCATGCTGTATCCACTACGCTATACTTCAAAGCCATTAAAAGAGGTAGGAATTCTGGGGTATTTAACCAACCAGAACTCAAATCCTCTCCCAGGCGATGAGATAGTGTGGGACCTCGGATGCTCTTTCATCGGTTCCTGTTATATGGGAAAACTCAGTGCCAAATGCTTAATGCACAGACTACCCTATTCCAGTAGCTGAAGTTTATAACTTTTTAGACACTCAACCCACCAGGGGACTCGAACACTGGCCAACAAGGTGGCAGTTGCATGCTGTATCCACTACGCTATACTTCAAAGCCATTAAAAGAGGTAGGAATTCTGGGGTATTTAACCAACCAGAACTCAAATCCTCTCCCAGGCGATGAGATAGTGTGGGACCTCGGATGCTCTTTCATCGGTTCCTGTTATATGGGAAAACTCAGTGCCAAATGCTTAATGCACAGACTACCCTATTCCAGTAGCTGAAGTTTATAACTTTTTAGACACTCAACCCACCAGGGGACTCGAACACTGGCCAACAAGGTGGCAGTTGCATGCTGTATCCACTACGCTATACTTCAAAGCCATTAAAAGAGGTAGGAATTCTGGGGTATTTAACCAACCAGAACTCAAATCCTCTCCCAGGCGATGAGATAGTGTGGGACCTCGGATGCTCTTTCATCGGTTCCTGTTATATGGGAAAACTCAGTGCCAAATGCTTAATGCACAGACTACCCTATTCCAGTAGCTGAAGTTTATAACTTTTTAGACACTCAACCCACCAGGGGACTCGAACACTGGCCAACAAGGTGGCAGTTGCATGCTGTATCCACTACGCTATACTTCAAAGCCATTAAAAGAGGTAGGAATTCTGGGGTATTTAACCAACCAGAACTCAAATCCTCTCCCAGGCGATGAGATAGTGTGGGACCTCGGATGCTCTTTCATCGGTTCCTGTTATATGGGAAAACTCAGTGCCAAATGCTTAATGCACAGACTACCCTATTCCAGTAAGGGTAGTTCCAAATGCATTAAGCATTTGGCACTGAGTTTTCCCATATAACAGGAACCGATGAAAGAGCATCCGAGGTCCCACACTATCTCATCGCCTGGGAGAGGATTTGAGTTCTGGTTGGTTAAATACCCCAGAATTCCTACCTCTTTTAATGGCTTTGAAGTATAGCGTAGTGGATACAGCATGCAACTGCCACCTTGTTGGCCAGTGTTCGAGTCCCCTGGTGGGTTGAGTGTCTAAAAAGTTATAAACTTCAGCTACTGGAATAGGGTAGTCTGTGCATTAAGCATTTGGCACTGAGTTTTCCCATATAACAGGAACCGATGAAAGAGCATCCGAGGTCCCACACTATCTCATCGCCTGGGAGAGGATTTGAGTTCTGGTTGGTTAAATACCCCAGAATTCCTACCTCTTTTAATGGCTTTGAAGTATAGCGTAGTGGATACAGCATGCAACTGCCACCTTGTTGGCCAGTGTTCGAGTCCCCTGGTGGGTTGAGTGTCTAAAAAGTTATAAACTTCAGCTACTGGAATAGGGTAGTCTGTGCATTAAGCATTTGGCACTGAGTTTTCCCATATAACAGGAACCGATGAAAGAGCATCCGAGGTCCCACACTATCTCATCGCCTGGGAGAGGATTTGAGTTCTGGTTGGTTAAATACCCCAGAATTCCTACCTCTTTTAATGGCTTTGAAGTATAGCGTAGTGGATACAGCATGCAACTGCCACCTTGTTGGCCAGTGTTCGAGTCCCCTGGTGGGTTGAGTGTCTAAAAAGTTATAAACTTCAGCTACTGGAATAGGGTAGTCTGTGCATTAAGCATTTGGCACTGAGTTTTCCCATATAACAGGAACCGATGAAAGAGCATCCGAGGTCCCACACTATCTCATCGCCTGGGAGAGGATTTGAGTTCTGGTTGGTTAAATACCCCAGAATTCCTACCTCTTTTAATGGCTTTGAAGTATAGCGTAGTGGATACAGCATGCAACTGCCACCTTGTTGGCCAGTGTTCGAGTCCCCTGGTGGGTTGAGTGTCTAAAAAGTTATAAACTTCAGCTACTGGAATAGGGTAGTCTGTGCATTAAGCATTTGGCACTGAGTTTTCCCATATAACAGGAACCGATGAAAGAGCATCCGAGGTCCCACACTATCTCATCGCCTGGGAGAGGATTTGAGTTCTGGTTGGTTAAATACCCCAGAATTCCTACCTCTTTTAATGGCTTTGAAGTATAGCGTAGTGGATACAGCATGCAACTGCCACCTTGTTGGCCAGTGTTCGAGTCCCCTGGTGGGTTGAGTGTCTAAAAAGTTATAAACTTCAGCTACTGGAATAGGGTAGTCTGTGCATTAAGCATTTGGCACTGAGTTTTCCCATATAACAGGAACCGATGAAAGAGCATCCGAGGTCCCACACTATCTCATCGCCTGGGAGAGGATTTGAGTTCTGGTTGGTTAAATACCCCAGAATTCCTACCTCTTTTAATGGCTTTGAAGTATAGCGTAGTGGATACAGCATGCAACTGCCACCTTGTTGGCCAGTGTTCGAGTCCCCTGGTGGGTTGAGTGTCTAAAAAGTTATAAACTTCAGCTACTGGAATAGGGTAGTCTGTGCATATATATATATATATATATATATATATATATAAATATATATATATATATATATATATATATATATATATATATATATATATATATATATGTATATATATATATATATATATATATATATATATTATATATATATATATATATATATATATATTATATATATATATATATAATTTTATATATTAGTATGTTTTGGTAGCAGTCTTTCCTGTAGACATATATTAATAAATATGAAAAAGTCCACACTGCAGTCTACACTAAGGAAACAAACATTGGAATGTGCCTCAATGCCAACAGTGACTGCCCAGACAGGTACAAGAGTGTCGTTAACGCTTATGTCGACTGTGCTCTCAGCCACAGCTCAGAATGGAAGCAAGTCGACGAAGAACTCTGTAGGGTAAGGCAGGTCCTATTCAACAACGGCTTCTCCAATGGTTTCGTCGAAGACATCATAAGAAGGAAAGTGAAATGCCATGCAACCTCTGAAGAGACAACCAACACAACACCTATACCCCCTATTAGACTGTTTTACAGGAACTTCTTTTCCACAGCTCATAGAAAGGGTTCTGAAAGATATTGTTAATAGAAACGTTATCCCTACAGACAAAAATCAGAGGATACAACTGACGATTTACTACAAAACCAGAAAAACGGCCAGCCTACTCATGAGAAACTCTCCAGACACAAAACAGAACGCTTTAAAAGAGACTAACGTCGTCTATGCCTTTAAATGCCCTCTTGGGGACTGTAAGCTCCAAAAAACCCAGTATATAGGCTAGACAACAACATCTCTTTCTAGGCGTTTAACGATGCATAAGCAACAGGGCTCCATTAAGGAACATATAATCTCTTCCCACAACCAAACCATCGCCAGAGAAATCCTAGTAAACAACACAGAAATCATCGATAGATACAGCGATAGCAGGCAGCTTGACGTTTGCGAGGCATTACACATCAAGAAGTCAACACCAGCAATCAACAGCCAATTAATGCACAACTATATTCTACCCACCTCAAGACTCCGCTCCAATATAGAAGCATCAAGAAATATGGACCAATAGGCTTTCTACAATCACTTCTATTCAATACCCATTGTTTCATGTTCTGGCTTGTGTTGATGAAATTAATACCTTACTAAATACCACCTCACCCCATCCACCTCACTCAAATGTAGATATAAACAAAATCGGAGATGTGTAAGTTCTATTCAGTTGTGTATGTGTTAACTAAAGTCTTTGAAAATGTAATAAGTTTTACGAAACGCGCTCGTGTCGCGTCAGACTAAAAATAAAAATGAATTTTGGAGAATTGATTTTTGATTTACCTCCAATAGTGAAAAGAAATGTACGAAAGATTGAGAAAATTCGTGTTAGAATTATTAATCTTACTTTTTCGGTCATATTTAATAATATATGTCTACAGGAAAGACTGCTACCAAAATATACTAATATATACCCTCTCCACCACCAGCTCAGACCCTTAAAAGAGATGGTAATTTCGGAGTATTTATTTATGCATATACAAGAATGTACATAAGGAATGTGAGGATACAATTATGGTAATTACAGTCTTGTAAAGCCACTAGCACGCGCAGCGTTTCGGGCAGAAACGTATTTAAATACCACAAAGATCACCACCTCCCAAGAGCACTAGAGCAAGTGAGGGGTCATTTAGACGTTAATTTCATCAAGTCCCTGTTAATATGGGAAGACACAGTGTCAATGCTTAAGGCACAACTCTCCTAAACACGAGAGTCAAGTATACAACTTTAGAACACTTTCCCACCAGGAGACTCGAACCCTAGCCAGCACAGAAGCCTTCCAGCAACTGGCATAACAGGTACGCCTTAACCCTCTCCACCACCAGCTCAGACCCTTAAAAGAGATGGTAATTTCGGAGTATTTAAATACCACAAAGATCACCACCTCCCAAGAGCACTAGAGCAAGTGAGGGGTCATTTAGACTTTAATTTCATCAAGTCCCTGTTAATATGGGAAGACACAGTGTCTATGCTTAAGGCACAACTCTCTTAAACACGAGAGTCAAGTATACAACAGGGACTTGATGAAATTAACGTCTAAATGACCCCTCACTTGCTCTAGTGCTCTTGGGAGGTGGTGATCTTTGTGGTATTTAAATACTCCGAAATTACCATCTCTTTTAAGGGTCTGAGCTGGTGGTGGAGAGGGTTAAGGCGTACCTGTTATGCCAGTTGCTGGAAGGCTTCTGTGCTGGCTAGGGTTCGAGTCTCCTGGTGGGAAAGTGTTCTAAAGTTGTATACTTGACTCTCGTGTTTAGGAGAGTTGTGCCTTAAGCATAGACACTGTGTCTTCCCATATTAACAGGGACTTGATGAAATTAACGTCTAAATGACCCCTCACTAGTGCTCTTGGGAGGTGGTGATCTTTGTGGTATTTAAATACTCCGAAATTACCATCTCTTTTAAGGGTCTGAGCTGGTGGTGGAGAGGGTTAAGGCGTACCTGTTATGCCAGTTGCTGGAAGGCTTCTGTGCTGGCTAGGGTTCGAGTCTCCTGGTGGGAAAGTGTTCTAAAGTTGTATATATTAGTATATTTTGGTAGCAGTCTTTCCTGTAGACATATATTATTAAATATGACCGAAAAAGTAAGATTAATAATTCTAACACGAATTTTCTCAATCTTTCGTACATTTCTTTTCACTATTGGAGGTAAATCAAAAATCAATTCTCCAAAATTCATTTTTATTTCTAGTCTGACGCGACACGAGCGCGTTTCGTAAAACTTATTACATTTTCAAAGACTTTAGTTTACAAATTCACAACTGAATAGAACTTACATCTCCGATTTTATATCTACATTTGAGTGAGGTGGAAGGGGTGATGTGGCATTAATCAACACAAGACAGAACAAGAGGTGGCATTAATATGGTATTAATTTCATCAACACGAGAAAGAAAGAACGAGACAGAGAGGAAAGAGAGAGACAACATGAGCTAGAAGTATTGCGGTTAGGCGGTGGTCGGAGGCAAACGACGGACACAAGTCTTTTCGATCCGGTGAGGAACATCAAAATGGTCCCGAAGTTCAACGAGAAGGAAGTTTCGAAGTTCTTCGCGGCCTTCGAGAAAGTCGCAGCCTCTTTGGAGTGGCCTAAGGAGAATTGGGCCATCATGATACAGTCTGTCTTGACTGGGAAGGCCCAAGTCGCCTACTCCACGTTGTCCCTTGATGACTCTGGCGATTACGACAAGGTGAAGAAAGTGGTGCTCATGGCTTACCAGTTGGTACCTGAGGCTTACAGGCAGAAGTTCAGAAACCTGAAAAAGACCTCAGAGCACACTTTCACCGAATTCGCCACAATCAAGGAGCGACTTTTCCAGGAATGGTGTGCCTCTCGGAAGGTGGAGACCAAAGAAGACCTCGAGCAGCTCATACTGTTAGAGGACTTCAAGGATTGTTTGTCTGGAGACCTGAAGACGTACTTGGAAGAGCAGCAGGTGGAGACCTTAAGTGCGGCAGCCACCATGGCTGAAGAGTACATCCTAACGCATAGGCCTTCTGCTAAGTATGTCCCAAGGAATTACCCACGCCGGTTTGACAAACCTCGTCATGATGAAGAGGAGACCCCCGTCCCACAAAGCGCTAAGAAGACGCCCCCAAGTAGCCCTCGAAGGATTAGTCCTAACAGTCCTAAACACCGGAGTCCGAGGAGGAATGTGGTGTGTTGGACTTGTGGGCAGAAAGGGCATGTAGCTGCTATGTGCCGAGGCAGAAGAGGTAGCGGCGCTCGTAGGGAGGTGATGTTGATGAGCTGTGTGACACTACCAGCAGGAAGCCAGTCTACAACTACGCAGGAAGAACCAAGATTGTTTTCCCCTCACACTTCAAGTGGGTATGTAACGAGTGATCATACTGGTAGATCAGTTGTAGTGCTCAGAGATAGTGGAGCAGCCCAGTCCCTGATCATGAAAAACTCGTTACCCGAGGGAGCGAGTGTGGATGGGAGACAAAAGGTTGGATTTTGGTTGGAGTCCTGGTTGGATTTCCTAGGACGCGGTACGTCGCCCCCTTAGTGCCGGTACATCTCGACTCGCCTTACTTCAGCGGCACATGTGCGTTGGCAGTAGTCGATACCCTACCTATAGCTGGGATTGACGTGATACTAGCCAACGACTTGGTGACAGATTGGAGTTTCAATCATCCCAAGATTGTGGACGAGTCAGCCGGAACAGCAAGGTCTGAGGTAATAGCAGGCAGTGGTAATATCCAGGTACGGACAGATCCGGAATTAAATATGTTTAATTTTTCCTCTCACCTACCGCATTCTAGCAGAGTCTCCTGATTCTTCTCCCGATAAGGAACATGAGGTTATGGTGGTAGAAGCGACTGAGCGAGAAGAGAGGCCTCGTGTACAAGCACCCACGGATACCCAAAAGTCTGGAGTGAAGGCGGATGAGTACTTGCAAGGTACAGCGTTCATTGAACCGGCCAGAGATTCCCCAGACGTCGGAGGTATGTGAGGTATGTACGAAAGTTCTAGTGCCCTCTTCGGTCCAAACCAGGCTAATGGATATAGCCGGTTATGGACATTACAGGCTCAGGAAGCTTATCCCTCAGTTGACCAAATGTTTCCTAGCGGTATTTTGTTTTTATTCTCTTTTATTTTTATTTGTTTTTGTTTTATATATTTTTGTTTTATTGTGTGTGTTCTCAGTAGGGACCGGTGGACGATCCGACAGATGGTGGCTCCCTTAAACATCGTGAAAAGACCCCAGGGATTGGAGACGTGCATTGTGAGTAGTGCAGTCGAAGAAGGGACCTGGAAGGTGATGGAAGATACAGGAGGTACGAGAGATGATAATATGAGTGACTGTTTCCGACAGGTTGACACCCCCCGCGTGATGGCTGAGCCTAGATGCAGCGTTATACGGAACGTTGGTCGACCTGACGGTGGCAGAGCGAATGCCTTCTTCGGTGTACAAGCAGCTCTGGAACTAGGTGTGGGCCTAGTAGGCGAGTATGCAGTAAGTATTGACTTACCCACTGTCGCTGTCACTTTAAATTATCAGACCCCTGTATTCCAGGTTCCCGTCTCCCTGAAGGACTACCGGACCGGTACTAGAAATGCCGTCTGTGACCAGCCATCATCGGTGCCACGACACAAGGAAGTGTCGAGTCGCCCCAGATCGCGTAGATATCGATCCTTACTCGGGAGATGTGAGATTATGCTCCGGATTGACATCTCGGTGAAGGTATGGGAAGTTGCAACAGGCAGGTCATTGCCTACCATCTTCAAGTTTCATCTGTGCCAGAGTTTTCCGTTAGGACAGTTCTGTGGACAAGACAGCCTCACCACTCCAGTTTATAATGTACGTGAGTCCGTGTGGAGTTGTATCCACGTACTAATTTGATTTGTGTTTTTCTTTATAGAGCCCCAAACCAAATTCTTTTTGGTGGGGAGGTGTTACGGACCCAAGCCCAGCGTCCGAGCACGGAGCAGTGACGACAGCGCCATCTGTGGGTCAGCTCCCGAAACTCCCTCCAAATGGACGACGCCATCTAGTGAGGACAGGAAATACCGGCTAGTTTCCCATCCTGATCAGCTCATAACACAGCCGCTGCTGACATCTGGTGAGGTGGAGCACATTATCCATCCATGAGCTTGTTCTATACTGTAGGTTTTTTCTGAAAGGATCTCTGTATGCTGTCTTTGATTGACAGCCTGGCGGTTGTTCCAGTAAGTTTTCCTATTATGGTGGCTATCCTTTGTTTCATCCTGTTTTCTAATGCTGGTAAATTTGTTTCCATTCTAAGGTTCTCTCTATGCGTCCATATAGGTGCTCCGAGCATTGTTCTCAGAGCATCATTTTGAGACACTTCCAGTTCCTCCCATTGGTTATCACTGAGGGATTTAAGAGCAGGAGCAGCATAGTCGATGAGTGACCTAACTGCTTGAACGTAGTACATTTTGAGTACTGGTAGAGATGCACCCTCTCTAAGACTGGTCAGAGAGCGCAAAGCTAAGTTTCTGGCTTTACAACGTTGCCGAAGGTATTTAATTTCTTGAGTGAATTTCAACTGGTTGTCCATTATGACTCCTAGGTATTGAAAAGAGGTAACCCACTCAATTTCTTGTCCTTTTATTGCCAGTCTGATGTCTTGAGTTCTCATTTTAACGGCCATTGCTTTTGTTTTATTGCTGTTTATTTTTACTGCTATGCGTTCCGCTTCCCTGCTGATAATATCTAGGCATTTTTGTGCATGGTTCCTTGCACCTTTGCCATTGATGATGACCACAAAGTCGTCTGCATAGTTAAGAAGTTTGGCTTTTGGTAGCTTGAGCTTCGTGAATTGTTCCATGAGACAGTTGAAGAGGAAGGGGCTTAGTATTCCTCCCTGTGGAGTTCCATTTTCCAGCCTCTTTGAGGCTGAGGTTTTTCCTTGGAATTTGACTTTAGCTTCTCGGTTAAGCAGGCTTCCTTTGGCAAAAGCAAGAGCGTGTCCTTTGATTTCCTTATCCACAAGGCAGCACAGTGTAGCTGGAGCACTGGCTAACTCGAAGGCTTTTTCAAGGTCTAGAAAAATAAGGATTCCAGGTTTGTCATTGATTTTATCCAGGAGGGAGGTTAGGCATTCTGTGGTTCCAACATCTTTTCTGTAAGCAAACATATTTTGGTGTAGTGGATTGGCTTTCCATTCAATTCGATTAAGGGCCATTCTTTCTGCAGTTTTGGCCAGACAGCTTGTTAATGAGATCGGTCTTGGATTTCCTGGGTCTTTAGGTTTTGGAATGGGAACTATAATTGCACTGTTCCAAGAGAGTGGTCGAGTTCTTGTCACCCATACTCTGTTGATGAGATTCAAGAAGGCTTCTTCACCCTTTTCTCCTAACTTGGCTAGCACTTACAACTTGGCATGTTGTAAGCCTGGAGCTGTATTTTTAGTTTTCTTTGTAGCACTCCTGAGTTCTTTCAGATTGAAAGGTTGGTCTAGTTCGTCAGATAAGGCTAAAGCATCTATTTTTTTCCATCTTGCTGCTTGAAGTCTTTGTTGGTGAGTCAGAGTTGCTTGAGGAAGTTGAGTGGAACTGGCTCTTGAAGCAAATAGATTTTTTAGCCTTTCTGCTTCTTGCTCTGGATGAACATGGTGCGGCGGAGCAGGAGGCGATTTTCCTTTGGCCTTGTTGATCTGCCTCCAGATGTCGCCCAAGGACGTATGCTGATTTAGCTTGGCACACCACTCGAGCCATTTTTCTTATCTGATTTTTCCTGTTTCTTCGTGCACATGATCTCGGACAGCTCTAAGAAGTCCTAGATTAGCTTCGGTTCTATCTCTTCTGAAATTCTTTCGTGCACGATTTAGTCTGTTATGTAGCTCTTTGATCCTATCACAGTAATACCAATGGTCCTTGTGTTGGACAATTGTTTTCCTCTGGGGGATGGCGTGATTTGCTGCTCTATGTATTGCATTTACTAAATCTTTTTCCATTTCTTCAGTGTTGTCAGGAGTGTAGTTTTGGTGCCAAGTTTCGAGAGCTTCCTGAAACTTCGTCCAATCTGCCTTGATAAAGTCCCATCCGGGCTCGGGAGCTGGAGGTCTAGGAGGTAGTGCTATATTAATAACTGTTTTTGTAGCAGAACATGATCCACTGACTAGCAGAACTAGTCAGAACATGATCCACTGACCAATGACACAACTCATAAATACTGGTGAAACAAACGTGAGATCCAACTTTCCCCCACCAGTGTGGGTTGGTTCCGTCGAATTAAGCAGACTGATTTCCGGCACTTCATCCAAAAGATGTTCAATATGTCTTCCGTTGGCGTCGGTTCTTGGTGAATCAAGTAGTAATTCACTATGAAGTCACCAGAGATGATAGTAGGTGTAGTGACTGCTATTTCAAAGATTGTTGAGAGATCCATGTCATGTTCTCTCTGATTTTTATCTCTCTGGCTCTTGTATACATTGAAGATGGACAGCGTTGAGTTCCTCATAGTGAGCTTAACTCCCATAATTTCGACGTTCTCGCCACAGTTGGGCAGGTCTGTGATTGCCGTGACATTGATATGATTTCTTACTAGAATTGAAATGCCTCTGGTGCCACTTTGTGCCATAGGGCAGTGGAATCCTTGATATCCTGGGATATTGATATATCTGCCAGTCCTGGTGAGTGTTTCTTGAAGTAGAACAATATCAATGCTATCCTTGAGAAGCACTGCTCTGAGTATTTGTGCTTTGCTTTTGAATCCTTGAATATTCCATGGTATAATTTTGAGATTGTCCATTTTTCCGTTATAGTGGAATCATTGAGTCCATGGTTTTTACAGTACTGGTTTTCCCGACCAGACAGTTTTGTGTCTTCTTGGCTGGAGTGGAGACTTTATTCTTGGTGGGTGAGGATTTAAACATGTTGTTTAAGATTCGCTACTCAGAACAATAAGTTCCAGTAGCACGGGCTATGGTGAGCCCGTAAGTGGAGGCTCTTTGGAGCCATTATCTGTATCAGTGGCTGATACTAGAGATGTGGCGATGGATGGGGGGTCTTCATGATGGTTTTCAGCCTGGAGGGCTATACCAGTTATGGAGCTGGTGGGCTATACCAGTTATGGAGCTGGTGGGGTTAGTGTAGACCTCTAGGTTTTCCGTTTTTTCTTTGCCTGCGACTTTGGCTGAGCAGTGCTGTCGTTAGAGTTTGGTGACGTGGCCTCCATGAGGAAGTCTTGAACCGTGTAGGTGTCATATTTGAGGAGATGCGGCGGTGGAGCTCCTACTATGATTTCCTCGTCTGAGGAGTCCGTAACCTCCGTAGTGGGCGTTTTTGTCTTTCGCCTCGCAGCCTTAGGTAGGCTTAGGTCTCGTTGATTGGTGGTTGTAGCTATTTCAGGAGAGCTGGTGGTGCTGTTATCGTTTGTAGACAGCACGTCCGCTAGCGCGGCTGCTGAGATAGTGATGGTAGGAGTGTTGGGAGCTGGAGAAGGAATTACCTCTGTTTGTGTTGCCCGGGTCATGGGTGGTTCTGGAGTCGGTGTTGAAGTTGACCGCAAGGTCGTCCTGGTAGTAGTCTCCGGAGTGGTAGAAGAGGCAGTGAGATTTATGCTAGTGGCTATGATGGGGGCCAGGCCATTGTCTATGTATAATGCGTTTAGTTCACTGACAAAGCGCTGGTTGTCTGGTCCTGCAAGCCTTTCCGCTAGTTTAAGATGACCAGGGATAATGCCTGCACGTGATGCAGGGGGCTGTGAAGGAGCCTGTGGGACCTTGGGTCCCCAATGAGAAGGCTGTGTCGCCTGCTGGGAGGAGCCACATGTTGGTAGGACCGGGAAGTCTTCTGGTCGACTAGGGTGGTGACTGCTATTGGTGAGTTGAACGCTTGGGGCTCTGGTCGAGGAGGTAGAAGAGTTGTTTCTTTTGGCTTCAACCTGGGCCTTGATGCTTTCCTGTCTGCGGGGGCAGCGGTAGGAAATTGCAGGGTGATTGCCATCACAGAGCAAGCAGTGATCACTACTCCATATGCAAGCATTGCATATGGAGTAGTGATGGTCCAGTGCGCACAGGGTGCTGACACTTGTTGGTCGGGTGGGAGAGCTCGTAGCACTTAAAGCACTGCTGGATCTCATGGTATCGTTCCTTTTTTATTTGGTGGGGTGGTATTTTTAGGCCGAAGCAGTAGAATCCTTGAGTGGCAGCCTGGGTGGCCGCAGTTATGGTGGTGAACGTAATCTTCATTGATGTTTTGTCGGTGTTGCAGAACTCCAAGTTGAATACCGACAGGTTTGGATTTTCGTCCTCGATATTATTTATGATATGATGTTGAGGTCGCTCAGCGATCCACCGGCTGGTCCTGCTGGTAAAAACAGTTCTTCCGGCCAGGAACTGACGTGGGAAGTGAGGATGTAGGTAGTGCTCTTTGCGAAGAAAGGCATTGTTAGTGAGGAGTTTTTCTAGCTCCTCTTCACATGAAAAGTAGAGCACGATATCTTCACCTTCCTGACTAATGTCAGCGGGTTTGAGGCCAGTTACGTCCTTCAGGACCTTTAATGTATTGCTTCTTCCAATAGCATGACCTTCAAGTGGAGTAGCTCTGACCTTAAGACGTTTGGGTCGCATTGTGACCACACTGCGCCTTGTGATATGTTGGCGGGAGATGTCTCTCCCGTCCTGGGTCACTTGGCTTTAAACAGCTTTCATTTTATTTTATACCCGCATTTTGGGTGAGGTGATATGTTACAACATATGTTGTACAACATACGTTTTGGATGAGGTGAACAAAACTTTCAACACAAGACAGAACATGAAACAATGGGTATTAGTTGGGCAAATTGAAGGTAAGAATGGAAGTAACTGCAGAGGGCCTATTGGCCCATATTTCTTGATGATTCTATATTGGAGCGGAGTCTTAAAGTGGGTAGAATATAGTTGTGCATTAATTGGTTGTTGATTGCTGGTGTTGACTTCTTGATGTGGCAGCCAGGGTGTGTAGTTTAAGATGCTGATATCAAGATATCAGCATATCACCTCGCAGATATCAAGCAGCCTGCTACCACTGTATCTATCAATGATTTCTGTGTTTTTTGTTAAAACTTCTCTGGTGATGGTCTGGTTGTGGGAAGAGATTATATGTTCCTTAATGGAGCCCTGTTGCTTATGCATCGTTAATCGCCTGGAAAGAGATGTTGCTGTCTTGCCTATATACCGAGTTCTTTGAGGCTTACAGTCCCCAAGTGGGCATTTGAAGGCATAGACGACATTGGTCTCTTTTAAAGCGTTCTGCTTTGTGTCTGAAGAGTTTCTCATGAGTAGGTTGGCCGTTTTTTTGGTTTTATAGTAAATCGTCAATTGTATATTCTGATTTTTGTCTATATGGATAACGTTCCTATTAACAATATCTTTCAGGACCCTTTCCTCCGTTTTATGAGCTGTGGAAAAGAAGTTCCTTTAAAATAGTCTAATAGGGGGTACAGGTGATGTGTTAGTTGTCTCTTCAGAGGTTGCATGGCGTTTAACCTTCCTTCTTATGATGTCTTCAACGAAACCATAGGAGAAGCCGTTGTTGACTAGGACCTGCCTTACCCTACAGAGTTCTTCATCGACGTGCTTCCATCCTGACCTGTGGCTGAGAGCACGGTCGACATAAGCGTTAACAACACTCCTCTTGTACCTGTCTGGGCAGTCACTGTTGGCATTGAGGCACATTCCTATGTTTGTTTCCTTAGTGTAGACTGCAGTGTGGAAACCTCCGCTCCTTTCCATGACTGTTACATCTAGAAGGATGAGAAGGGCAGCTTCTCATCCTTATCCATCTCGTAAGTGAAACGCAACACAGAATTCCGCTCAAATGCCTCCTTCAGCTCCTGCAGATGTCTGACATCAGGTATCTGTGTAAAAATGTCGTCACCATACCTGCAGTATATGGCCGGTTTCAAGTTCATGTCGACTAAGACCTTTTGTTCGATGGTACCCATGTAGAAGTTCGCAAACAGGACACCTAGGGGAGAACCTATGGCGACCCCATCTACTTGCTTATACATGTGCCCATCCGGGCTCAAGAATGGTGCCTCTTTAGTACAAGCTTGGAGTAGTTTCCTTAGAATGTTTTCTGGTATGTCAAGAGGAGTACAGGCTGGATCACGATACACTCTGTCCGCTATCATCTCGATTGTTTCATCCACATGTACGTTGGTAAACAGTGATTCTACGTCCAACGAGGCTCTTATCCCTGTGGCCTGTATTCCCCGCAGTAAGTCAACAAATTCCTTTGGAGACTTCAGGCTGAAGGCGCAAGGGACGTAAGGAGACAGCAAGCCATTCAGTTGCTTCGCCAGTCTGTACGTAGGTGTGGGTATCTGACTGATGATTGGCCGAAGTGGGTTTCCAGGCTTGTGTGTCTTGACATTTCCATACGCGTATTCAGGTTTGTATTCCCCAATAATCTTTGGCAGGTGGAGTCCGGATTTCTTGGCGTTCACAGTTGTTCAATTTGTTGATCGAAAAATAAAAATGAATTTTGGAGAACTGATATTTAAATTACCACCGACAGTGAAAGGAAACATAAGAAATATTGAGAAAATTCGTGTTAGAATTGTTAATCATACTTAAAGTCGATTGTACTTGATTATTCATACATAGTCGATTGTACTTGAGAATGGTCCAGGATGGACCGAAACGTCGTTATATATATATATATATATATATATATATATATATATATATATATATATATATATATATATATATATATATATATATATATATATATATATATATATATATATATATATATATATATATATATATATTATATATATATATATATATATATATATATATATATATATTATATATATATATATATATATATATATATATATATATATATATATATATATATATATATATATATATATATATATATGACTGATTGATATATATATATATATATATATATATATATATATATATATATATATATATATATATATATATATATATATATATATATATATATATATATATATATATATATATATATATATATATATATATATATATATATATATATATATATATATATATATATATATATATATATATATATATATATATATATATATATGCAAACAAGCCTGAATGGTCCCCAGGACTATATACAACTGAAAACACACACCCCAGAAGTGACTCGAACCCATACTGCCAGGAGCAACGCAACTGGTATGTACAGGGACGCCTTAATCTGCTTCACCGTCACGACCGGACATAAGGAAGTGATAGCCGAAGCTATTTGAACCACTTCCCCGCCGGCACTCCGATGGTAATCGTGGGCATAGCATTTTATCAAATCACCTCATTCTTTGGGGCACACATGAGGAACACAAATGCAAACAAGCCTGAATGGCCCCAGGACTATATACAACTGAAAACTCACACCCCAGAAGTGACTCGAACCCATACTGCCAGGAGCAACGCAACTGGTATGTACAGGGATGCCTTAATCCGCTTGACCATCAGTTGTATATAGTCCTGGGGACCATTCAGCCTTGTTTGCATTTGTGTTCCTCACGTGTGCCCCAAAGAATGAGGTGATTTGATAAAATGCTATGCCCAAGATTACCATCCGAGTGCCGGCGGGGAAGTGGTTCAAATAGCTTCGGCTATCACTTCCTTATGTCCGGTCGTGATGGTCAAGCGGATTAAGGCGTCCCTGTACATACCAGTTGCGTTGCTCCTGGCAGTATGGGTTCGAGTCACTTCTGGGGTGTGAGTTTTCAGTTGTATATAGTCCTGGGGACCATTCAGGCTTGTTTGCATTTGTGTTCCTCACGTGTGCCCCAAAGAATGAGGTGATTTGATAAAATGCTATGCCCAAGATTACCATCCGAGTGCCGGCGGGAAAGTGGTTCAAATAGCTTCGGCTATCACTTCCTTATGTCCGGTCGTGATGGTCAAGAGGATTAAGGCGTCCCTGTACATACCAGTTGCGTTGCTCCTGGCAGTATGGGTTCGAGTCACTTCTGTGGTGTGAGTTTTCAGTTATATATATATATATATATATATATATATATATATATATATATATATATATATATATATATATATATATATATATATATATATATATATATATATATATATATATATATATATATTCAGAGGGGAAATGCCTGTTGCGTCTTGGGCACTAGTCCAACTTCAGAGTTCAGAGGGGAAATGCCTGTTGCGTCTTAGGCACTAGTCCAACTTCAGAGGAATTCGAAGTGTTTGACTTACAACAATGATCGAACCCGTCTGTGACATTTATCAATGTTTCCCATTGTTGTGTTTTTCAAGAGATCCATAACCTTTAAGCACCTTTTTGCATTATTATTTTTGTATCAACCCATGTATATCTTGTAACCATCAAATGCATAATAAAGCACAAAAAATAAAAAAGGAAGGGGGTGGTAGGAGAAAAGCACACAGAAACTGTATTGGAGGGGATCTAAACATTCCCTCTAATGCGTTATGCGTGGTTTCCTCCGAGGCTATGGGTCCCCCTTCTTCCAGCTAGAGGTGGTACTCCCTTCTATATATATATATATATATATATATATATATATATATATATATATATATATATATATATATATATATATATATATATATATATATATATATATATATGTCGTACCTAATAGCCAGAACGCACTTCTCAGCCTACTATTCAAGGCCCGATTTGCCTAATAAGCCAAGTTTTCATGAATTAATGTTTTTTCGTCTACCTAACCTACCTAACCTAACCTAACCTAGCTTTTTTTGGCTACCTAACCTAACCTTACATATAAATATAGGTTAGGTTAGGTTAGGTAGGGTTGGTTAGGTTCGGTCATATATCTACGTTAATTTTAACTCCAATAAAAAAAATTGACCTCATACATAGAGAAAAGGGTTGCTTTATCATTTCATAAGAAAAAAATTAAAGTAAATATATTAATTCAGGAAAACTTGGCTTATTAGGCAAATCGGGCCTTGAATAGTAGGCTGAGAAGTGAGTTCTGGCTACTAGGTACGACATATATATATATATATATATATATATATATATATATATATATATATATGTCGTACCTAGTAGCCAGAACGCACTTCTCAGCCTACTATGCAAGGCCCGATTTGCCTAATAAGCCAAGTTTTCATGAATTATTTGTTTTTCGACTACCTAACCTACCTAACCTAACCTAACCTAACTTTTTCGGCTACCTAACCAAACCTAACCTATGAAGATAGGTTAGGTTAGGTTAGGTAGGGTTGGTTAGGTTCGGTCATATATGTACGTTAATTTTAACTCCAATAAAAAAAAATTGACCTCATACATAATGAAATGGGTAGCTTTATCATTTCATAAGAAAAAAATTAGAAAAAATATATTAATTCAGGAAAACTTGGCTTATTAGGCAAATCGGGCCTTGAATAGTAGGCCAAAAAGTGAGTTCTGGCTACTAGGTACGACATATATATATATATATATATATATATATATATATATATATATATATATATATATATATATATATATATATATATATATATATATATATATATATATATATATATATATATATATGTCGTACCTAATAGCCAGAACGCACTTCTCAGCCTACTATTCAAGGCCCGATTTGCCTAATAAGCCAAGTTTTCATGAATTAATGTTTTTTCGTCTACCTAACCTACCTAACCTAACCTAACCTAGCTTTTTTTGGCTACCTAACCTAACCTTACCGATAAATATAGGTTAGGTTAGGTTAGGTAGGGTTGGTTAGGTTCGGTCATATATCTACGTTAATTTTAACTCCAATAAAAAAAAATTGACCTCATACATAGAGAAAAGGGTTGCTTTATCATTTCATAAGAAAAAAATTATAGTAAATATATTAATTCAGGAAAACTTGGCTTATTAGGCAAATCGGGCCTTGAATAGTAGGCTGAGAAGTGAGTTCTGGCTACTAGGTACGACATATATATATATATATATATATATATATATATATATATATATATATATGTCGTACCTAGTAGCCAGAACTCACTTCTCAGCCTACTATTCAAGGCCAGATTTGCCTAGTAAGCCAAGTTTTCCTGAATTAATATATTTACTATAATTTTTTTCTTATGAAATGATAAAGCAACCCTTTTCTCTATGTATGAGGTCAATTTTATTTTATTGGAGTTAAAATTAACGTAGATATATGACCGAACCTAACCAACCCTACCTAACCTAACCTAACCTATATTTATAGGTAAGGTTAGGTTAGGTAGCCAAAAAATGCTAGGTTAGGTTAGGTTAGGTAGGTTAGGTAGACGAAAAAACATTAATTCATGAAAACTTGGCTTATTAGGCAAATCGGGCCTTGAATAGTAGGCTGAGAAGTGCGTTCTGGCTATTAGGTACGACATATATATATATATATATATATATATATATATATATATATATATATATATAAGAGAAAAAACCCTTTAGGATTTGTCTTCGCTTGCCCTGCTATGCAAACTTCGTAGTTTGTTTTTGGTTTCCTTATCTCTTTTTTAACAGTTCTAACCAGTTGTACGAATTCCTGTTCTAAACTAACTTCTAACAATAACTAAGTATTGCTTCTTCCGATAGCATGATCGTCAAGTAGAGTCGCTCTGACCTTAAGACGTTTGGGTCGCATTGTGACCACACTGCTCCTTGTGATAGGTTGGCAGGAGATGTCTCCCTCGCTTTTGACCACTTCAAAACCCTATTTATATCAACTGTAAACCTCTATTATGTCACCCCTAACTCTTCGCCTTTCCATAAGAACATAAGAATAAAGGTAACTTCAGAAGGCCTATTAGCCCATACGAGGCAGCTCTTATCAATAACCACCCAATAACATAAGAACAAAGGTAACTGCAGAAGGCCTATTGGCCCATACGAGGCAGCTCCCATCTATAACCACCCAATCCCACTCATATACTTGTCCAACCCGCGCTTGAAACAATCGAGGGACCCCACCTCCACCACGTTACGCGGCAATTGGTTCCACAAATCAACAACACTGTTACTGAACCAGTATTTACCCAAGTCTTTCCTAAATCTAGACTTATCCAATTTATACCCATTGTTTCGTGTTCTGTCTTGTGTTGATATTTTTAATACCCTATTAATATCCCCCCTGTTATGTCCATTCATCCACTTGTAAACCTCTATCATGTCACCCCTAACTCTTCGCCTTTCCAGTGAATGCAACTTAAGCTTTGTTAATCTTTCTTCATATGAAAGATTTCTAATTTGGGGAATTAACTTAGTCATCCTACGTTGGACACATTCAAGTGAATTTATACCCATTCTATAATACGGCGACCAAAACTGAACTGCATAATCTAAATGGGGCCTAACCAGAGCTAGATATAGCTTAAGAACCACACCAGGTGTCTTGTTACTAACGCTTCAATTAATAAATCCCAGTGTCATATTCGCCTTATTACGAACATTCATGCATTGATCCTTTTGTTTTAAATTCTTACTAATCATAACTCCCAGATCCCTTTCGCAATCCGACTTCGCAATCTCAACACCATCTAGCTCGTATCTTGTAACTCTATCATCATTACCTAGCCTCAGAACTTTACATTTATCAGCATTAAACTGCATTTGCCAATCTTTTGACCATTTCAAAACCCTATCTAGATCAACTTGAAGTGATAGTGAGTCCTCCTCCGAATTAATTTCCCTACCGATTTTCGTATCATCGGCAAATTTGTAAATGTTGCTACTTAAACCTGAATCTAAATCATTTATATATATTATAAACAACAGAGGTCCCAGGACAGAGCCCTGAGGTACTCCACTAACAACATTATCTCACTCTGACTTAACCCCATTTATACTAACTCTTTCCTTTGGAATAGCCATGCCCTAATCCAATAGTATGGGAAGTATAGACAATAGTATAGACAATAATATGGGAATTGATTTGGAAGAAGGAGGTAATAAAAATATGTGTTTGTTGGAGAAACAAATTGTCAAAATGATCAGGGAAAGAGAAAGGCCTCAAAATAACAATTCACTTTGGGTATATTACACTAACAGTAGAAGTCTAATAAACAAAATAAACATAAGAACATAAGAACATAAGAACAAAGGTAACTGCAGAAGGCCTATTGGCCCATACGAGGCAGCTCCTATTCTATAACCACCCAATCCCACTCATATACTTGTCCAACCCGCGCTTGAAACAATCGAGGGACCCCACCTCCACCACGTTACGCGGCAATTGGTTCCACAAATCTACAACCCTGTTACTGAACCAGTATTTACCCAAGTCTTTCCTAAATCTAAACTTATCCAATTTATACCCATTGTTTCGTGTTCTGTCCTGTGTTGATACTTTTAATACCCTATTAATATCCCCCTTGTTATGTCCATTCACCCACTTGTAAACCTCTATCATGTCGCCCCTAACTCTTCGCCTTTCCAGTGAATGCAACTTAAGCTTTGTTAATCTTTCTTCATATGAAAGATTTCTAATTTGGGGAATTAACTTAGTCATCCTACGCTGGACACGTTCAAGTGAATTTATATCCATTCTATAATATGGCGACCAAAACTGAACTGCATAATCTAAATGGGGCCTAACTAGAGCAAGATATAGCTTGAGAACCACACCAGGTGTCTTGTTACTAACGCTGCGATTAATAAATCCAAGTGTCCGATTTGCCTTATTACGAACATTTATGCATTGATCCTTATGTTTTAAATTCTTACTAATCATAACTCCCAGATCCCTTTCACAATCCGACTTCGCAATCACAACACCATCTAGCTCGTATCTTGTAACTCTATCATCATTACCTAACCTCAGAACTTTACATTTATCAGCATTGGATAGAGCGTTTTGTGCTAGAGATAGGGGGAACAGGTTAAGGGTTTGCTATCCCGGAGCTGGCATTGGTGATATTATAAACAACATGAATGATATTATGGCTGGTAATGGGAACAATCCCATTATTTGCATTAGCGTGGGAGGAAATGATGTTGGTCGAGTTAGGAGTGAGGAACTGATTCAGAGGTATAAAACAGCCATAGAATTAGTTAGGAGCAGGGGAGGAATCCCGATCATATGTGGCATTCTTCCAAGAAAGGGAGTGGGAAATGAATGGATATCGAGGGCACTTGGTGTCAATTGCCGGCTGGAAAGATATTGCAAATCAAATGCAATATCTTTCATAGACAACTGGGAACACTTCTATGGAAGAAATGAAATGTATGCTCGTGATGGGGTGCATCTATCGAGAGCTGGGGTTGTTGCTGTTGCGAACTCGTTGGAAGAAGTGGTTAGAGGTGTTTGTTTGGGTTTAAACTGTTAGTAGATAGAGGTATGGGAATTGATTTGGAGGAAGGAGGTAATAAAAGTATGTGTTTGTGGGAGAAAGGAATTGGCAAAACGATCAGGGAAAGAGAAGGTCCGCAAAATAACAATTCACTTAGGGTATATTACACTAACAGTAGAAGTCTAAGAAATAAAATTAACGAATTAAATGCTCTTGTCTGCACAGAAAAAATAGATATTATTGCACTTACCGAAACGTGGATGAATGTAGAAAATAGAGAACTATTAGCTGAATATCAAATATACGGATTTAAACTATTTCACACAGATAGATATATTAGACGAGGAGGTGGAGTAGCCATATATGTTAGGGACAATTTGAAATGTAGTCTCAAAGAGGGAATCAAAACAGAGCCACACACAGAAACTATTTGGATAGAATTAAACGAAAAAGCTAATAATATTATAATAGGAGTAATATATAGGCCACCAAATTTAGACAGAATGGAAGCAAAGCACCTATGGGATGAAATATCTAGAGCATCTAGATCTTACAGTATTTATGTCATGGGTGACTTTAATTTTAGCGGAATAAACTGGTTGAACAAAACAGGGAATAGTGAAGCAGAAGATTTTCTAGAATTAATTGACGATTGCTTTCTTACGCAACACATTAAGGAACCAACACGGGAAAATAATATTTTAGATTTAGTGTTAACTAACAGGGAAACGCAAATTAATACATAAGAACATAAGAACATAAGAACAAAGGTAACTGCAGAAGGCCTATTGGCCCATACGAGGCAGCTCCTATTCTATAACCACCCAATCCCACTCATATACTTGTCCAACCCGTGCTTGAAACAATCGAGGGACCCCACCTCCACAATGTTACGCGGCAATTGGTTCCACAAATCAACAACCCTGTTACTGAACCAGTATTTACCCAAGTCTTTCCTAAATCTAAACTTATCCAATTTATATCCATTGTTTCGTGTTCTGTCCTGTGTTGATACTTTTAATACCCTATTAATATCCCCCCGGTTATGTCCATTCATCCACTTGTAAACCTCTATCATGTCACCCCTAACTCTTCGCCTTTCCAGTGAATGCAACTTAAGCTTTGTTAATCTTTCTTCATATGAAAGATTTCTAATTTGGGGAATTAACTTAGTCATCCTATGCTGGACACGTTCAAGTGAATTTATATCCATTCTATAATATGGCGACCAAAACTGAACTGCATAATCTAAATGGGGCCTAACTAGAGCAAGATATAGCTTGAGAACCACACCAGGTGTCTTGTTACTAACGCTGCGATTAATAAATCCAAGTGTCCGATTTGCCTTATTACGAACATTTATGCATTGATCCTTTTGTTTTAAATTCTTACTAATCATAACTCCCAGATCCCTTTCGCAATCCGACTTCGCAATCACAACATCATCTAGCTCGTATCTTGTAACTCTATCATCATTACCTAACCTCAGAACTTTACATTTATCAGCATTAAACTGCATCTGCCAATCCTTTGACCATTTCAAAACCCTATCTAGATCAACTTGAAGTGATAGTGAGTCCTCCTCCGAATTAATTTCCCTACCGATTTTCGTATCATCGGCAAATTTGCAAATGTTGCTACTCAAACCTGAATCTAAATCATTTATATATATTATAAACAACAGAGGTCCCAGGACAGAGCCTTGAGGCACTCCACTTACAACATTTTCCCACTCTGACTTGATTCCATTTATACTAACTCTCTGTTTCCTTTGGTATAGCCATGCCCTAATCCAGCTTAATATAGCACCCCCAATACCATGAGACTCTATTTTTTTAATCAGTCTTTCATGTGGCACTGTATCAAAAGCTTTGCTAAAGTCAAGGTATACAACATCGCAATCCTTACCACTATCAACTGCCTCAACAATGCTAGAATAAAAAGATAACAAATTTGTTAAACATGAACGGCCATTTATAAAACCATGTTGCGACTCAATTATTAATTTATGTTTTTCAAGATGAAGACGAATTTTATTTGCTATTATAGATTCGAGTAACTTTCCCACAATAGACGTTAGGCTAATTGGTCGATAGTTAGACGCAAGTGATCTATCTCCTTTCTTAAAAACTGGTATCACATTAGCAACTTTCCAAAACTCTGGCACTCTGCCTGACTCTATTGATTTATTAAATAAGGTTGACAGTGGGTCACAAAGCTCCTCTTTGCATTCTTTAAGCACCCTAGCAAACACTTCATCCGGCCCTGGGGATTTGTTTGGTTTGAGTTTTACTATTTGTTTAAGAACATCCTCCCTGGTAACTGCTAAACTCGTCAACCTGTCCTCGTCCCCACCCACATAGACTTGTTCGGCTGAAGGCATATTGTTAAGTTCCTCTTTAGTAAATACAGATACAAAATATTTATTAAAAATACTACTCATCTCTTCATCACTATCTGTTATTTGACCTGTCTCAGTTTTTAATGGACCTATCCTTTCCCTAGTCTTAGTACGATATAACTGAAAAAACCCTTTAGGATTTGTCTTTGCTTGCCCTGCTATGCGAACTTCATAGTTTCTTTTTGCTTTCCTTATCACTTTTTTAACATTTCTAACCAGTTGTACGAATTCCTGTTCTAAAGTGACCTCCCCATTTTTAATCCTTTTGTACCAAGCTCTCTTTTTACCTATAAGGTTCTTCAAATTCTTTGTTATCCACTTTGGGTCATTAGTATACGATCTATTCAATTTGTATGGTAAACTACGTTCCTGTGCTTTGTTTAGAATATTCTTAAATAAGTTATATATTGAATCCACATCGAAATCCCCATTTAAGTCACCTATCGCTGGGTTCATGTCTCGCTCCAAGACCGGCCCACACCCCATACCCAAGCTTTTCCAATCAATTTGACCCAAAAAATTTCTTAGGCTATTAAAATCAGCTTTTCGAAAATCTGGCACTTTAACAGAATTTTCTCCTACTGGTCTATTCCATTCTATGCTAAATCTGATTTCTTTGTGATCACTGCTCCCTAGCTCACTCCCTATTTCGATGTCATTAATTTGCGTTTCCCTGTTAGTTAACACTAAATCTAAAATATTATTTTCCCGTGTGGGTTCCTTAATGTGTTGCGTAAGAAAGCAATCGTCAATTAATTCTAGAAAATCTTCTGCTTCACTATTCCCTGTTTTGTTCAACCAGTTTATTCCGCTAAAATTAAAGTCACCCATGACATAAATACTGTTAGATCTAGATGCTCTAGATATTTCATCCCATAGATGCTTTGCTTCCATTCTGTCTAAATTTGGTGGCCTATATATTACTCCTATTATAATATTATTAGCTTTTTCGTTTAATTCAATCCAAATAGTTTCTGTGTGTGGCTCTGTTTTGATTCCCTCTTTGAGACTACATTTCAAATTGTCCCTAACATATATGGCTACTCCACCACCTCGTCTAATATATCTATCTGTGTGAAATAGTTTAAATCCATATATTTGATATTCAGCTAATAGTTCTCTATTTTCTACATTCATCCACGTTTCGGTAAGTGCAATAATATCTATTTTTTCTGTGCAGACAAGAGCATTTAATTCGTTAATTTTATTTCTTAGACTTCTACTGTTAGTGTAATATACCCTAAGTGAATTGTTATTTTGCGGACCTTCTCTTTCCCTGATCGTTTTGCCAATTCCTTTCTCCCACAAACACATACTTTTATTACCTCCTTCCTCCAAATCAATTCCCATACCTCTATCTACTAACAGTTTAAACCCAAACAAACACCTCTAACCACTTCTTCTAGCGAGTTCGCAACAGCAACAACCCCAGCTCTCGATAGATGCACCCCATCACGAGCATACATTTCATTTCTTCCATAGAAGTGTTCCCAGTTGTCTATGAAAGATATTGCATTTGATTTGCAATATCTTTCCAGCCGGCAATTGACACCAAGTGCCCTCGATATCCATTCATTTCCCACTCCCTTTCTTGGAAGAATGCCACATATGATCGGGATTCCTCCCTTGCTCCTAACTAACTCTATGGCTGTTTTATACCTCTGAATCAGTTCCTCACTCCTGACTCGACCAACATCATTTCCTCCCACGCTAATGCAAATAATGGGATTGTTCCCATTACCAGCCATAATATCATTCATGTTGTTTATAATATCACCAATGCCAGCTCCGGGGTAGCAAACCCTTAACCTGTTCCCCCTATCTCTAGCACAAAACGTTCTATCCAAATACCTTATCTGGGAATCTCCCACAACTAATGTTTGCTTAGGTACTTCCTTTACTTTCTGAGGGGCCTGCGCTTCCTTTCTCTTCGTTGCTTTCCCTTTTGCGCGATCCACAGTCTCTCCACAGCACTCGTCCTCCAAAACGTCAAATGAATTTGAAGTTGCTATGGCGTTTGAAGGCGGCTTTATCAAAGTCTTCTTAAGGCCCCTGTCTTTCGCAACTCTCCAAGACGAGGTCCCTTTACTGCTGGTCTCCTCCTTCGTTACTTCTCGTTGTTTTTTAAGCTGACGCACCTCCTCCCGCAGAGAGTCCAACTCTGTCCTCAGGGCTCCCACTAGAGTCACCAGGTCCTTCACTACAACTTCCATATTTGCTATGATAATATAACAACAACATCGAACAACAACATTAATGACATCGAAATAGGGAGTGAGCTAGGGAACAGTGATCACAAAGAAATCAGATTTAGCATAGAATGGAATAGACCAGTAGGAGAAAATTCTGTTAAAGTGCCAGATTTTCGAAAAGCTGATTTTAATAGCCTAAGAAATTTTTTGGGTCAAATTGATTGGAAAGTCTTGGGTATGGGGTGTGGGCCGGTCTTGGAGCGAGACATGAACCCAGCGATAGGTGACTTAAATGGGGATTTCGATGTGGATTCAATATATAACTTATTTAAGAATATTCTAAACAAAGCACAGGAACGTAGTATACCATACAAATTGAATAGATCGAATACTAATGACCCAAAGTGGATAACAAAGAATTTGAAGAACCTTATAGGTAAAAAGAGAGCTTGGTACAAAAGGATTAAAAATGGGGAGGTCACTTTAGAACAGGAATTCGTACAACTGGTTAGAAATGTTAAAAAAGAGATAAGGAAAGCAAAAAGAAACTATGAAGTTCGCATAGCAGGGCAAGCAAAGACAAATCCTAAAGGGTTTTTTCAGTTATATCGTACTAAGACTAGGGAAAGGATAGGTCCATTAAAAACTGATACAGGTCAAATAACAGATAGTGATGAAGAGATGAGTAGTATTTTTAATAAATATTTTGTATCTGTATTTACTAAAGAGGAACTTAACAATATGCCTTCAGCTGAACAAGTCTACGTGGGTGGGGACGAGGACAGGTTGACGAGTTTAGCAGTTACCAGGGAGGATGTTCTTAAACAAATAGTAAAACTCAAACCAAACAAATCCCCAGGGCCGGATGAAGTGTTTGCCAGGGTGCTTAAAGAATGCAAAGAGGAGCTTTGTGACCCACTGTCAACCATATTTAATAAATCAATAGAGTCAGGCAGAGTGCCAGAGTTTTGGAAAGTTGCTAATGTGATACCAGTTTTTAAGAAAGGAGATAGATCACTTGCGTCTAACTATCGACCAATTAGCCTAACGTCTATTGTGGGAAAGTTACTCGAATCTATAATAGCAAATAAAATTCGTCTTCATCTTGAAAAACATAAATTAATAATTGAGTCTCAACATGGTTTTATAAATGGCCGTTCATGTTTAACAAATTTGTTATCTTTTTATTCTAGCATTGTTGAGGCAGTTGATAGTGGTAAGGATTGCGATGTTGTATACCTTGACTTTAGCAAAGCTTTTGATACAGTGCCACATGAAAGACTGATTAAAAAGATAGAGTCTCATGGTATTGGGGGTGCTATATTAAGCTGGATTAGGGCATGGCTATACCAAAGGAAACAGAGAGTTAGTATAAATGGAATCAAGTCAGAGTGGGAAAATGTTGTAAGCGGAGTGCCTCAAGGCTCTGTCCTGGGACCTCTGTTGTTTATAATATATATAAATGATTTAGATTCAGGTTTGAGTAGCAACATTTGCAAATTTGCCGATGATACGAAAATCGGTAGGGAAATTAATTCGGAGGAGGACTCACTATCACTTCAAGTTGATCTAGATAGGGTTTTGAAATGGTCAAAGGATTGGCAGATGCAGTTTAATGCTGATAAATGTAAAGTTCTGAGGTTAGGTAATGATGATAGAGTTACAAGATACGAGCTAGATGGTGTTGTGATTGCGAAGTCGGATTGCGAAAGGGATCTGGGAGTTATGATTAGTAAGAATTTAAAACAAAAGGATCAATGCATAAATGTTCGTAATAAGGCAAATCGGACACTTGGATTTATTAATCGCAGCGTTAGTAACAAGACACCTGGTGTGGTTCTCAAGCTATATCTTGCTCTAGTTAGGCCCCATTTAGATTATGCAGTTCAGTTTTGGTCGCCATATTATAGAATGGATATAAATTCACTTGAACGTGTCCAGCGTAGGATGACTAAGTTAATTCCCCAAATTAGAAATCTTTCATATGAAGAAAGATTAACAAAGCTTAAGTTGCATTCACTGGAAAGGCGAAGAGTTAGGGGCGACATGATAGAGGTTTACAAGTGGGTGAATGGACATAACAAGGGGGATATTAATAGGGTATTAAAAGTATCAACACAGGACAGAACACGAAATAATGGGTATAAATTGGATAAGTTTAGATTTAGGAAAGACTTGGGTAAATACTGGTTCAGTAACAGGGTTGTTGATTTGTGGAACCAATTGCCGCGTAACGTGGTGGAGGTGGGGTCCCTCGATTGTTTCAAGCGCGGGTTGGACAAGTATATGAGTGGGATTGGGTGGTTATAGAATAGGAGCTGCCTCGAATGGGCCAATAGGCCTTCTGCAGTTACCTTTGTTCTTATGTTCTTATGTTCTTACTAAACTGCATCTGCCAATCCTTTGACCATTTCAAAACCCTATCTAGATCAACATGAAGTGATAGTGAGTCCTCCTCCGAATTAATTTCCCTACCGATTTTCGTATCATCGGCAAATTTGCAAATGTTGCTACTCAAACCTGAATCTAAATCATTTATATATATTATAAACAACAGAGGTCCCAGGACAGAGCCTTGAGGCACTCCACTTACAACATTTTCCCACTCTGACTTGATTCCATTTATACTAACTCTCTGTTTCCTTTGGTATAGCCATGCCCTAATCCAGCTTAATATAGCACCCCCAATACCATGAGACTCTATCTTTTTAATCAGTCTTTCATGTGGCACTGTATCAAAAGCTTTGCTAAAGTCAAGGTATACAACATCGCAATCCTTACCACTATCAACTGCCTCAACAATGCTAGAATAAAATGATAACAAATTTGTTAAACATGAACGGCCATTTATAAAACCATGTTGCGACTCAATTATTAATTTATGTTTTTCAAGATGAAGACGAATTTGATTTGCTATTATGGATTCGAGTAACTTTCCCACAATAGACGTTAGGCTAATTGGTCGATAGTTAGACGCAAGTGATCTATCTCCTTTCTTAAAAACTGGTATCACATTAGCAACTTTCCAAAACTCTGGCACTCTGCCTGACTCTATTGATTTATTAAATATGGTTGACAGTGGGTCACAAAGCTCCTCTTTGCATTCTTTAAGCACCCTGGCAAACACTTCATCCGGCCCTGGGGATTTGTTTGGTTTGAGTTTTACTATTTGTTTAAGAACATCCTCCCTGGTAACTGCTAAACTCGTCAACCTGTCCTCGTCCCCACCCACATAGACTTGTTCGGCTGAAGGCATATTGTTAAGTTCCTCTTTAGTAAATACAGATACAAAATATTTATTAAAAATACTACTCATCTCTTCATCACTATCTGTTATTTGACCTGTCTCAGTTTTTAATGGACCTATCCTTTCCCTAGTCTTAGTACGATATAACTGAAAAAACCCTTTAGGATTTGTCTTTGCTTGCCCTGCTATGCGAACTTCATAGTTTCTTTTTGCTTTCCTTATCTCTTTTTTAACATTTCTAACCAGTTGTACGAATTCCTGTTCTAAAGTGACCTCCCCATTTTTAATTCTTTTGTACCAAGCTCTCTTTTTACCTATAAGGTTCTTCAAATTCTTTGTTATCCACTTTGGGTCATTAGTATTCGATCTATTCAATTTGTATGGTATACTACGTTCCTGTGCTTTGTTTAGAATATTCTTAAATAAGTTATATATTGAATCCGCATCGAAATCCCCATTTAAGTCACCTATCGCTGGGTTCATGTCTCGCTCCAAGACCGGCCCACACCCCATACCCAAGACTTTCCAATCAATTTGACCCAAAAAATTTCTTAGGCTATTAAAATCAGCTTTTCGAAAATCTGGCACTTTAACAGAATTTTCTCCTACTGGTCTATTCCATTCTATGCTAAATCTGATTTCTTTGTGATCACTGCTCCCTAGCTCACTCCCTATTTCGATGTCATTAATTTGCGTTTCCCTGTTAGTTAACACTAAATCTAAAATATTATTTTCCCGTGTTGGTTCCTTAATGTGTTGCGTAAGAAAGCAATCGTCAATTAATTCTAGAAAATCTTCTGCTTCACTATTCCCTGTTTTGTTCAACCAGTTTATTCCGCTAAAATTAAAGTCACCCATGACATAAATACTGTTAGATCTAGATGCTCTAGATATTTCATCCCATAGGTGCTTTGCTTCCATTCTGTCTAAATTTGGTGGCCTATATATTACTCCTATTATAATATTATTAGCTTTTTCGTTTAATTCTATCCAAATAGTTTCTGTGTGTGGCTCTGTTTTGATTCCCTCTTTGAGACTACATTTCAAATTGTCCCTAACATATATGGCTACTCCACCTCCTCGTCTAATATATCTATCTGAGTGAAATAGTTTAAATCCATATATTTGATATTCAGCTAATAGTTCTCTATTTTCTACATTCATCCACGTTTCGGTAAGTGCAATAATATCTATTTTTTCTGTGCAGACAAGAGCATTTAATTCGTTAATTTTATTTCTTAGACTTCTACTGTTAGTGTAATATACCCTAAGTGAATTGTTATTTTGCGGACCTTCTCTTTCCCTGATAGTTTTGCCAATTCCTTTCTCCCACAAACACATACTTTTATTACCTCCTTCCTCCAAATCAATTCCCATACCTCTATCTACTAACAGTTTAAACCCAAACAAACACCTCTAACCACTTCTTCCAACGAGTTCGCAACAGCAACAACCCCAGCTCTCGATAGATGCACCCCATCACGAGCATACATTTCATTTTTTCCATAGAAGTGTTCCCAGTTGTCTATGAAAGATATTGCATTTGATTTGCAATATCTTTCCAGCCGGCAATTGACACCAAGTGCCCTCGATATCCATTCATTTCCCACTCCCTTTCTTGGAAGAATGCCACATATGATCGGGATTCCTCCCTTGCTCCTAACTAATTCTATGGCTGTTTTATACCTCTGAATCAGTTCCTCACTCCTAACTCGACCAACATCATTTCCTCCCACGCTAATGCAAATAATGGGATTGTTCCCATTACCAGCCATAATATCATTCATGTTGTTTATAATATCACCAATGCCAGCTCCGGGATAGCAAACCCTTAACCTGTTCCCCCTATCTCTAGCACAAAACGTTCTATCCAAATACCTTATCTGGGAATCTCCCACAACTAATGTTTGCTTAGGTACTTCCTTTACTTTCTGAGGGGCCTGCGCTTCCTTTCTCTTCGTTGCTTTCCCTTTTGCGCGATCCGCAGTCTCACCACAGCACTCGTCCTCCAAAACGTCAAATGAATTAGAAGTTGCTATGGCGTTTGAAGGCGGCTTTATCAAAGTCTTCTTAAGGCCCCTGTCTTTCACAACTCTCCAAGACGAGTTAAACGAGTTAAATGCTCTTGTCAGAACAGAAAAAATAGATATTATTGCACTTACCAAAACGTGGATGAATGTAGAAAATAGAGAACTGTTAGCTGGATATCAAATAAATGGATTTAAACTATTTCACACAGATAGATATATCAGACGAGGAGGGGGAGTAGCCATATATGTTAGGGACAATTTGAAATGTAGTCTCAAAGAGGGAATCAAAACTGAGCCACACACAGAAACTATTTGGATATAATTAAACGAAAAAGCCAATAATATTATAATAGGAGTTATATATAGGCCACCAAATTTAAAAAGAATGGAATCAAAGCATCTGTTGGATGAAATATCTAGAGCATCTAGATCTAACAGTATTTATGTCATGGGTGACTTTAATTTTAGTGGAATAAACTGGGGGAACAAAACAGGGAATAAGAAAGCAGATTTTCTAGAATTAATTGACGATTGCTTTCTTACGCAACACATAAAGGAACCAACGCATAAAATAACATTTTAGATTTAGTATTAGCTAACAGGGAAACACAAATTAAGGACATCAAAATGGGGCATGAGCTAGGGAACAGTGATCATAAAGAAATCAGATTTAGCATAGAATGGAATAGATCTATAGGAGAAAATTCTGTTAAAGTACCTGATTTTCGAAAAGCTGATTTCAATAGCCTAAGAATTATTTTTGGTCAAATAGATTGGAATGCCTTGGGTATTGGGTGTGAGCAAGACGTGAACCCAGCAACAGGTGACGTAAAAGGGAATTTCTATGTGGATTCAAAATATAACCTATTTAAAAACATTCTAAGCAAAGCCCAGGAACGTAGTATACCATGCAAATTGAATAGATCGAATACTAATGATCCAAAGTGGATAACAAAGGATCTGAAGAACCTTATAAGTAAAAAGAGAGCGTGGTACAAAAGGATTTAGAATAGGGAAGTCACTTTAGAACAGGAATTAACACAACTGGTTAGAAATGTTAAAAAAAGAGATAAGGAAAGCAAAAAAAACTATGAAGTTCGCATAGCAGGGCAAGCAAAGACAAATCCTAAAGGTTTTTTTCAGTTATATCGAACAAAGACATGGGAAAGGATAGGGCCATTAAAAACTGAGACAGGTCAAATGTTAGCCGGAGCTCCTGAGTGTAGTTATATTGTCATAACAATATAAAAGTTGTGGTGAAGGAACTGATGAGTCTGGTTGGGGCTCTGAGGACAGAGTTGTACTCTCTACGGGAGGAAATACAACAGCTGAAACAACAACAAGAAGGAACGAAGGAGGAGACCAGTAGTAAAAAGACCTCGTATTGGAAAGTTGTAAAGGACAGGGGCCTTCAGAAGACTTTGATAAAACCACCTACAGACGCCCTAAGAACGTCTAATTCATTTGACGTATTGGAGGACGAGTGCTGTGGTGAGACTGTTGATCACGCAAAAGGGAAAGCAACGAAGTGCAGGCCCCTCAGTGAGTAGAGGAAGTACCTAAGCAAACTTTAGTTGTGGGAGATTCCCAAATAAGGTATTTGGAGAGAACATTTTGTGCTAGAGATAGGGGGAACAGGTTAAGGGTTTGCTACCCCGGAGCTGGTATAAAACTGATTCAGAAGTATAAAACAGCAATTGAATTAGTTAGAAGTAAGGGAGGAATCCCGATCATATGTGGCATTCTTCCAAGAAAGGGATTGGGAAATGAATGAATATCGAGGGCACTTGGTGTCAATTGCAGGCTGGAAAGATATTGCAAATCAAATGCAATATCTTTCATAGGTAACTGGAAACGCTTCTATGGAAGAAATGAAATGTATGCTCGGGATGGGGTGCATCTATCGAGGGCTGGGGTTGTTGTTGTTGTGAACTTGTTGGAACCAGTGGTTAGAGGTGTTTGTTTGGGTTTAAACTGTTAGTAGATAGTGGTATGGGAATTAATATGGAGGAAGGAGGTAATAAAAGTATGTGTTTGTGGGAGACAAAATTGGCAAAATGATCAGGTGTTACGGACCCGAGCCCAGCGTCCGAGCACGGAGCAGTGACGACCGCGCCAACTGTGGGTCAGCTCCCGAAACCCCCTCCAAATGGATGGCGCCATCTAGTGAGGACAGGAAATACCGGCCACAAGGGCTGGTTTCCCGTCCTGATCAGCTCATAACACAGCCACTGCTGACCTCTGGTGAGGTGACGCTTAGACAGCAACGCCATCTATGGAGTGGATAGGTGGGCGTTTGTGTCTAAGCCTGTAAGTGAGGTGCCCTAGAGTGTCCCTAGTACTGATGACGTGTCTGATTACAGAGTCAACCTGGGACTGCTGAATCGGACAGTGGATCAGTCTACCCAAGGCAGCCGTCTTGTCTCCAAGTATTTGCTGCAGCAGCTGTGAGTCACCCCCCGGATGAACACTGTGGTGTTAGCCTGTCTGTGACGTGGCAGCTGAGGGATTGTCGTACCCGGGACTGACTGGTGGAGACGCTTAACCACTGGGGCGTGGTGGTGAGGAGAGTGATCTGTGGGATCACACGTGGCTCCTGCCTAGGGCTCGCTACCCTAGTATCGGTCGTGGAGTGGCCTAACCAGCGTTGCTGATTAGAACCTGCCAGCTACAGGCTGGAGTTGTGGTTGACGGCCTCCACGACGGTGCCCCCAGTGGAATTGTGATTTGGCTGGCCTGTGGCCAGGGTAGACTCAAGAGAATCGAAGGATTCATCGTGAGGCCACAAGAGGACCAAGAGCTTAGCATCGTTGAGCACTGTGAACGTCCAGAGTCTTCAGAGGAAGAATACGTTGTATATAATAGTGTTAATTCCTCCCCCGTGTGATAATCTATATATTATTTATGGTGGCAGTGATAATTATATTATTAAGTTTTTGCCTTTGTCTCCCTTCCCCTTTAATTTACTTGCGTTACGGATCACATCCCTTGAAAGCCACTACTAGCTTGGGGCCGGATACCCTACTTCTAACAACATCAGAGAAAGAACCCAGTTGCGACTCAAGAGGGCCGTAACATAATTGGCATCCCCAGCGGGATCCGTCCCCTTGTCAAGTATGTTTGACAGGGGTGGTGAAGTGGCGTAATCCCTGTAAATAATTCCCCCTGTGTGTGACTATTAGGACATTATACGTCCTGTGCGGTGCTCAGAGTGATTCAGTGCAATACTGTAGAGCAAAGTGCTCGCTGTGATTAAGTGCAATATTGCGTAGTGCGGTGCTCAGTGTGATTACGTGCAACATTGTATAGCGAAGTGCTCGCTGTGATTAAGTGCAATATTGTATAGTGCGGTGCCCGGTGATTACGTGCAATATTGGCAAGTGAGGTGCTAGGTGCGATAAAGTGCAATATTGACGTAGAACAGTGCTCGGTGCGTTAAGTGCTAACGAAAGCGGTGTGTTAAGTGCTAGTGTTCCATCTCAGTGACAATGGCAGAAAAATCGACCATCGACGATCTGGACGATGTTCAGGCTTTTCTGAACAGGGAGGACTGTCTTGCCAGATTAAAATATCTGGGGAAACAGGAACTCGTACTGTTGAGTGCCTACTTGGAGATCAAGATACGTGCCAGTGATTCCCGTGTGGAGATCTTGTCCAAGGTTCACCGGCATTTGAAGGCCGATGAGAAACAAGAAAGTGAGGCACAAGGTACAAAAGAAAGTGAAGAAGTAGCTTCCACTGAAAAGGAAGATAAGGGCAGTGACATTGACAGTGATGCAGGTGAGCTGAATATTAGCTTACAGTAAAAATGCGTGCCTTGGAAATTAATCGCGAGATAGAATGGAAGAAATTAGAAATGGAAAGAGAGAGACAAGATAAAGAATTAGAGATGAGGCGTTTAGAATTAGAACGAGAAAGAGAAAGAGAAGAATGAGATAGGCAAGAACGACGAGACAGAGAGGAAAGAGAGAGACAACATGAGCTAGAAGTATTGCGGTTAGGTGGTGGGAGGCAAAGAATGGAAATAAGTAGTTTCGATCCGGTAAGGAACATCAAAATGGGCCCGAAGTTCAACGAGAAGGAAGTTTCGAAGTTCTTCGCGGCCTTCGAGAAAGTCGCTGCCTCTTTGGAGTGGCCAAAGGAGAATTGGGCCATCATGATACAGTCCGTCTTGACTGGGAAAGCCCAAGTCGCCTACTCCACGTTGTCCCTTGATGACTCTGGCGACTATGACAAGGTGAAGAAGGTCGTGCTCATGGCGTACCAATTGGTACCTGAGGCGTACAGGCAAAAGTTTAGAAACCTGAACAAGACCTCAGAGCACACTTTCACCGAATTCGCCACAATCAAGGAGCGGCTTTTCCAGGAATGGTGTGCCTCTCGGAAGGTGGAGACCAAAGAAGACCTCGAGCAGCTCGTACTGTTAGAGGACTTCAAGGACTGTCTGTCTGGAGACCTGAAGACGTACTTAGAGGAACAGCAGGTAGAGACCTTGAGTGCGGCCGCCACCATGGCTGAGGAATACATCCTGACGCATAGGCCTTCTGCTAAGTACGTCCCGAGGAATTACCCACGCCGGTTTGACAAACCTCATCAGGAAGAGGAGAGACCCGTCCCACGAAGCGCTGAGAAGATGCCCCCAAGTAGCCCTCGAAGGACTAGTCCTAACAGTCCGAAACACCGGAGTCCGAGGAGGAATATGGTGTGCTGGACTTGTGGGCAGAAAGGGCATGTAGCTGCTATGTGCCGAGGCAGAAGAGGTAGCTGCGCTCGTAGGGAGGTGATGTTGATGAGCTGTGTGACACTACCAGCAGGAAGCCAGTCTACGACTACGCAGGAAGAACCAAGATTGTTTTCCCCTCACACTTCAAGCGGGTATGTAACGAGTGATCATACTGGTAGATCAGTAGTAGTGCTCAGAGATAGTGGAGCAGCCCAGTCCCTGATCGTGAAAAACTCGTTACCCGAGGGAGTGAGTGTGGATGGGAGACCAAAGGTTGTCCTGGTTGGGTTTCCTAGGACGCAGTATGTCGCCCCCTTAGTGCCGGTACATCTCGACTCGCCTTACTTCAGCGGCACATGTGCGTTGGCAGTAGTCGATACCCTGCCTATAGCTGGGATTGACGTGATACTAGCCAACGACTTGGTGACAGATTGGAGCACCAATCATCCCAAGATTGTGGACGAGTCAGCCGGAACAGCTAGGTCTGAGGTAACAGCAGGCAGTGGTAATATCCAGGTACAGTCAGACCCGGAATCAGATAAAATGTTTAATCCTTCCTCTCGCCTACAGATTGACGACAGTCTACAGTTTTCTAGCAGAATCTCCTGATTCTCCCGACAGGAAGCATAAGGTTATAGTGGCAGAAGCGGCTGAGCGAGAAGAGAGGCCTTGTGTGCAAGCACCCACGGATACCCCAGAGTCGAGCGATGGCGGATGAGTACTTGCGGTATGGCAAGATACAGCGTTCATTGAATCGGCCAGAGATTCCCTAGACGTCGGAGGTATGTGCGAAGGTTTTAGTGTCCTCTTCGGTCCAAACCAGGCTTATGGTTATTGCCGGCTATGGACATTACAGGCTCAGGAAGCTTATCCCTCAGTTGACCAAATGTTTCCTAGCGGTATTTTGTTTTATTCTTGTGTGTGTTCTCAGTACGGACTAGTGGACGACCCGACAGATGATGGCTCCCTTGAACATCGTGAAGAGATCCCAGGGATTAGAGACGTGCACTGTGAGTGTTGCAGTCAAAGAAGGGACCTGGAAGGTGATGGTAGATACAGGAGGTATGAGAAGTGATATTATGAGTGAATGTTTCCGACAGGTTGACACCCCCGCGTGATTGCTGAGCCTGGATTCAGCGTTATGCGGAATGTTGGTCGACCTGACGATGGCAGAGCAGACACCATCTGCGGTGTACAAGCAGCTCTGTTAGAACTAGGTGTGGGCCTAGTAGGCGAGTGTGCAGTAAGTATTAACTTGCCCACGGTCGCTGTCACTCTAAATGATCAGACCCCTGTATTCCAGGTTCCCGTCTCCCTGAAGGACTGCTGGAACGGTACCAGAAATGCCGTCTGTGACCAGCCATCATCGGTGCCACGACGCAGGGAAGTGTCGAGTCGCCCCAGATTGAGTCTATACCAATCCTTACTAGAGACACGTGAGATTATGTTCCTGCTTAACATCTCAGTGAGGGTGTGGAAAATCACATCAGGCAGGTCATTACCTAATATCTTCAAGTTTCATCTGTGCCAGAGTTTCCCGTTCGGACAGTTCTGTGGACAGGACATCCTCGCCATTCCAGTTCTTAGTGTACGCGAGTCCATTTGGAGTTGTATCCACGAACTAATTTGGTTTGTGTTTTTCTTTATAGAAACCCAAACCAAATTCTTTTTGGTGGGGAGGTGTTACGGACCCGAGCCCAGCGTCCGAGCACGGAGCAGTGACGACCGCGCCATCTGTGGGTCAGCTCCCGAAACCCCCTCCAAATGGATGGCGCCATCTAGTGAGGACAGGAAATACCGGCCACAAGGGCTGGTTTCCCGTCCTGATCAGCTCATTACACAGCCGCTGCTGACCTCTGGTGAGGTGACGCTTAGACAGCAATGCCATCTATGGAGTGGATAGGTGGGCATTTGTGTCTAAGCCTGTAAGTGAGGTGCCCTAGAGTGTCCCTAGTACTGATGACGTGTCTGATTACAGAGTCAACCTGGGACTGCTGAATCGGACAGTGGATCAGTCTACCCAAGGCAGCCGTCTTGTCTCCAAGTATTTGCTGCAGCAGCTGTGAGTCACCCCCCGGATGAACACTGTGGTGTTAGCCTGCCTGTGACGTGGCAGCTGAGGGATTGTCGTACCCGGGACTGACTGGTGGAGACGCTTAACCACTGGGGCATGGTGGTGAGGAGAGTGATCTGTGGGATCACACGAGGCTCCTGCCTAGGGCTCGCTACCCTAGTATCGGTCGTGAAGTGGCCTAACCAGCGTTGCTGATTGGAACCTGCCAGCTACAGGCTGGAGTTGTGGTTGACGGCCTCCACGACGGTGCCCCCAGTGGAATTGTGATTTGGCTGGCCTGTGGCCAGGGTAGACTCAAGAGAATCGAAGGATTCATCGTGAGGCCACAAGAGGACCAAGAGCTTAGCATCGTTGAGCACCGTGAACGTCCAGAGTCTTCAGAGGAAGACTACGTTGTATATAATGGTGTTTATTTCTCCCCCGTGTGATAATCTATATATTATTTATGGTGGCGGTGATAATTATATTATTAAGTTTTTGCCTTTGTCTCCCTTCCCCTTTAATTTACTTGCATTATGGATCACATCCCTTGAAAGCCACTACTAGCTTGGGGCCGAATACCCTACTTCTAACAACATCAGAGAAAGAACCCAGTTGCGACTCAAGAGGGCCGTAACATCAGGGAAAGAGACGGGCCTCAAAATAACTATTCACTTAGGATATATTACACTAACACTAGAAGTCTTAGAAACAAAACAAACGATTTAAATGCTTTTGTCTGCACAGAAAAAATAGATATTATTGCACTTACCGAAACGTGGATGAATGTAGAAAATATTAGCTGTTAGCTGAATATCAAATAAATGGATTTAAACTATCTCACACAGATAGACATATTAGATGAGGAGGGGGAGTACCCATATATGTTAGGGACAATTTGAAATGTAGTCTCAAAGAGGAAATCAAAACTGAGCCACATACAGAAACTATTTGGATAGAATTAAACGAAAAAGCAAATAAAATTATAATAGGAGTTATATATAGGCCACCAAATTTAGACAGAATAGAAGCAAAGTATCTATGGGATGAAATATCTAGAGCATCTAGATATAACAGTATTTATGTCATTGGTGACTTGAATTTTAGTGGAATAAACTGGTTGAACAAAACAGGGAATAATGAAGCAGAAGATTTTCTAGAATTAAATGACGATTGCTTTCTTACGCAACACATTAAGGAACCAACGCGGGGAAATATTATTTTAGATTTAGTGTTAACTAACAGGGAAACACAAATTAAGGACATCGAAATAGGGAGTGAGCTAGGGAACAGTGATCATAAAGAAATTAGATTTAGCATAGAATGGAATAGATCTGTAGAAGAAAATTATGTTAAAGTGCCTGATTTTCGAAAAGCTGATTTCAATAGCCTAAGAATTTTTTTTTGAGTCAAATTGATTGGAAAGTCTTGGGTATGGGGTGTGGGCTGGTATTGGAGCTAGACGTGAATCCAGTGATAGGTGACGTAAAAGGGGTTTTTGATGTGGATTCAAAATATAACCTATTTAAAAAAATTCTAAGCAAAGATATTTAGACAGAACGTTTTGTGCCAGAGATAAGGGGAACAGGTTAAGGGTTTTCTATCCGGGACCTGGTATTGGTGATATTGTTGGAAACATGAAAGATATTATGACGGGAAATGGGAACAAACCCATTATTTGTATTAGTGCAGGGGTAATGATGTTGGACGAGTTAGGAGTGAGGAACTAATACAGAGATTCAAGACAGCAATAGAATTAGTTAGGAGCATGGGAGGAATCCCGATCATGTGTGGCATTCTTCCAAGAAAGGGAGTGGGAAATGAATGGACGTCGTGGGCACTTCCCAGCAAACACAAATCGTATAGAAAACGTTCATCTATCTCTTCCCATAGGTGTAGGAATGACTTGCATTGAGAATGGTGCAGGAGAGCCTTTGAGAAACTTTTAATCCAAAAATCCAAACACATAGGTTTTATAATAAATTGTTTTTCTACAACTATTTTGTTCCTAATGTATTAACAAATAGTTTTTACATGTTTAAATATAAATTTTATGGAGTTTTTTTGTAAAATTCATTAATAAATTGTGAATGATATTTAATGGCTGAATGAAACCTTCAAAATACATTTAGTTATTCTATGATCAGAAAAAGTAGTTTTCTAAATTTTCTAAAAATCGCTCTTTTTAACACAATTTGACTCCTTATGTATTCCACTAAACACTAATGTCATGTTTAAATATAAAATGTATATATTATTCCCTAAAATAATTTATATAAATTGTAAATGTTGCTCAATATTGGTGTGAAAGATTCTGAAGACTTTTTTTGTCCAACATTCTCAATGGTTACATGTTTACATTCTCTGAAGTTTAATTGTCAAGGCTGTGTCCTTCACTCTCACCACAGATTCTTACACTCCTCTGCATGCTCAACTATAATTGTTTCCATTCTGAATCTCCATGGACATTTGTTTCCAAAATGAAACCAACGTGGTTTCCTTCAGCAGCCAGCACATTTGCTCATTCATTTCCACAGATTCAAGGAGGAGGAGGAGGGCGAGAAGGAAGGACGAGGAGGAAGGAGGAGGAGGAAGGAGGGCGAGGAGGAGGAGGACGAGGAGGATGGAGGACGAGGAGGAGGAGGAGGAAGGAGGAGGGCGAGGAGGAAGGAGGAGGAGAGCGAGGATGAATTAGGAGGAGGGCGAGGAGGAAGGAGGAGGAGGAGGGTGAGGAGAAAGGAGGAGTAGGGCAAGGAGGAAGGAGGAGGGCGAGGAGTAAGGAGGAAGGAGGAGGAGGGCGAGGAGGAAGGTGAGTAGGAAGGAGGAGGAGGGCGAGGAAGAAGAAGTAGGACAAGGAGGAAGGAGGAGGGCGAGGTGGAAGGAAGAGTAGGGTGAGGAGGAAGGAGGAGGAGGACGAGGAGGAAGGAGGATAGTGAGGAGGGCGAGGAGGAAGGAGAAGCAGAGCAAGGAGAAAGGAGAAGGAGGGCGAGGAGGAGGAGGAGGGAGAGGTGGAATAAGGAAGAGGGCAAGGAGGAAGGAGGAAGAGGGTGAGGAGGAAGGAGGGCGAGGAGTAAGGAACAGAACGAGGAGCAAGGAGGAGGAGGAGGGCTAGGAGGAAGAAGGAGGAGGAGGGCGAGGAGAAATTAAGGAGGAGGAGATCGAGGAGGAAGGAGGAGGAGGGTGAGGAGTAAGGAACAGAATGAGGAGGAAGGAGAAGGAGAAGGGCTAGGAGGAAGGAGGAGGAGGATGAATTAAGGAGGAGGAGATCGAGGAGGAAGGAGGAGGAGGAGGAAGAGGGGGAGGAGGTCGAGGCAGAGGAGGAAAGAGGATGAGGTAGAGGAGGAAGGCGTAGGTCTAGGAGG
The DNA here is from genome assembly GCF_040958095.1 of Procambarus clarkii. Lineage (NCBI taxonomy): Eukaryota > Metazoa > Arthropoda > Malacostraca > Decapoda > Cambaridae > Procambarus > Procambarus clarkii. The sequence continues at coordinate 8,192,349 of NC_091190.1, read as the reverse complement.
ACGGGGGAGGAGGAAGGTGCAAGGAGGAGGACGTTGGGGAGGGGGAACTAAGTGAAGGAGGAGAATGTATATATATCAACCCATTCTTGCACTTTCTTACAGTCAATATGACTGTAAGAAAGTCTTATTAAATGACAATGACTTATTAAATAAGTGCATATGTGACATACTAATTTATTGTGAATATTTTAGTTTACCTTCAAAAGCTTCATAGAAAACACCAACCTTACCTAACCTTCTTAGTATATTAAGATAAGCATCTTATTGCTTCGTAATTACAATTATTACATAACCTATACCTATAATAGGCAGTATATTTTGGTAGCAGTCTTTCTTGTAAACATATATTATTAAATATGACCGAAAGAGTAAGATTAATAATTCTAACACGAATTTTCTCAATATATCTTATGTTTCTTGTCACTGTCAATGGTAATTGAAAAATCAATTCTCCAAAATTCCTTTTTATTTCTGACGTGACACTTGAACGCGTTTCGTAATAACTTATTACATTTTCAAAGACTTTAGCTTACACACACACAACTATAACCTGCAAACACTAAACAGAGTTCTACTATGCTATAATTTAAACAGTTTACATCTTATATACCAGCATTTAGGTGAGGTGATATGTTACAACAGTTTTGGATGAGATGAACAAAACTTTCAACACAAGATAGAACACAAAACAATGGGTATAAATTGGGTATATATATATATATATATATATATATATATATATATATATATATATATATATATATATATATATATATATATATAAATATATATATATATATATGTCGTACCTAGTAGCCAGAACGCACTTCTCAGCCTACTATTCAAGGCCCGATTTGCCTAATAAGCCAAGTTTTCATGAATTAATGTTTTTTTCGACTACCTAACCTACCTAACCTAACCTAACCTAACTTTTTCAGCTACCTAACCTAACCTAACCTCTAAAGATAGGTTAGGTTAGGTTAGGTTAGGTAGGGTTGGTTAGGTTCGGTCATGTATCTACGTTAGTTTTAACTCCAATAAAAAAAAATGACCTCATACATAATGAAATGGGTAGCTTTATCATTTCATAAGAAAAAAAATAGAGAAAATATATTAATTCAGTAAAACTTGGCTTATTAGGCAAATCAGGCCTTGCATAGTAGGCTGAGAAGTGCGTTCTGGCTATTAGGTACGACATATATATATATATATATATATATATATATATATATATATATATATATATATATATATATATATAATGCACAACTTGTCTAAACAGGCAAGAGAAGTTATACAACTTTAGAACACTTTCCCACCAGGAGATTCGAACTCTAGCAAGCACAGAAGCCTCACAGCAACTGACATAACTGGTACGCCTTTAACCCACTGCACGCCTTTAAACTTTAACTCACTGTCTCAGTTGCCTGGAGAGGATGGGATATCTGGGAGTGAAATACCTCAGAATTCCCACCTCTGTTAGGGCTTTGAGTATGGCGTAGGGGATTTAAGTGTGTACCTGCCATCTTGATGGCCAGGGTTCGAGTCTCCTGGTGGGTGTGTGTGTCTAAAAGTTCTATACATCAATTTTGTGGTTTAAAGCAAGTATGTGCATTAACCATGGACACCGTGTTTTCCCATATAACAGGGCTTGATGGAAAGTGTGAATAATCCTTCACTGTCTCAGTTGCCTGGAGAGGATGGGATATCTGGGAGCGAAATATCCCGAATTCCCACCTTACTGTGGGATATTACTTGAAATCACCAAGGGAAATTTTGGGGTATTTAACTCCCCCCCCCCCCCCACCAAAGATCACCACCTCCTAAGGAAAACTAGAGCTAGTGAGTGGTTGATAATAAAATACCCCGGAATTCCCACCTCTATAGGGCTCTGAAGTATGGTGTAGTGGATACAAGTGCGTACCTGTCATCTTGATGACCAGTGTTCGAGTCCCCTGGTGAGTGTGAGTGTCTAAAGTTCTATACTTCAAACTTGTGGTTTATAAGCAAGTCTGTGCATTAAGCATGGGCACCAAGTTCTCCCATATAACAGGGCTTGATTAAAAATGCGAGAGATCCCTCACTGTCTCATTGCCTGAAGAGGATGGGATATCTAGTTGGTTAAATACCCCAGAATGCCCACATCTTTAGGGCTCTGAAGTATGGTGTAGTGGATACAAGTGCGTACCTACCATCTTGATAGCCAGTGGTCGAGTCCCCTGGTGGGTGTGAGTGTCTAAAGTTCTATACTTCAAACTTGTGGTTTATAAGCAAGTCTATGTATTAAGCATGGCACCGAGTTCTCCCATTTACATCTGTCACTAGTACACGGAAATTACACAACACTCTACCCATCGAGCATTCAGTGAGTAAATCCCATTAAAACCGGTACTTCCAGACAGCTGATTAATCTCTTTACTAGTTATGTTAATTTACGCTATATTACGTTATCGATTACTGTCACTCAACGATGGTAAACTCTGATTTTACAATGTCTAAAGTGCTAAGAGAACGGTAATCACTTGTGATTACCCTTAGAGCAATTAAGGGTAATTTCTATTTGCTGACGACACAACCTTCATTTACTCCAGTCCTGTCCCCCTTGCTCTAAATGCCACAGTAAATACTGAGCTACATATATATATTTATATATTAGTATATTTTGGTAGCAGTCTTTCCTGTAGACATATATTATTAAATATGACCGAAAAAGTAAGATTAATAATTCTAACACGAATTTTCTCGATCTTTCTTACGTTTCTTTTCACTGTTGATGGTAATTCAAAAATCAATTCTCCAAAATTAATTTTTATTTCTAGTCTGACGCGACACTTGAGCGCGTTTCGTAAAACTTATTACATTTTCAAAGACTTTAGTTTACACACACACACAACTTTAACTGAATAGAGCTTAAACATCTTCGAGTTTTTATACCTACATTTGGGTGAGGTGACATGTTACAATAGTTTTGGATGAGGTGAAAATAAACTTTTAACACAAGACAGGACACGAAACAATGGGTATTAAAGGTAGGTAACTGCAGAAGGCCTATTTTTATTGGCCCATATTTCTTGATGCTTCTATATTGGAGCGGAGTCTTGAAGTGGGTAGAATATAGTTGTGCATTAATTGGCTGTTGATTGCTGGTGTTGACTTCTTGATGTGTAGTGCCTCGCAGACGCCTGCTATCGCTGTATCTATCGATGATTTCTGTGTTGTTTGCTAAGATTTCTCTGGTGATGGTTTGGTTGTGGGAAGAGACTATATGTTCCTTAATGGAGCCCTGTGGCTTATGCATCGTTAAACGGCTGGAAAGAGATGTTGTTGTCTTGCCTATATACTGAGTTTTTTGAGGCTTACAGTCCCCAAGAGGGCATTTGAAGGCATAGACGACGTTGGTCTCTTTTAAAGCGTTCTGCTTTGTGTCTGGAGAGTTTCTCATGAGTAGGCAGGCCGTTTTTTTTATTTTATAGTAAATTGTCAGTTGTATCTTCTGATTTTTGTCTGTAGGGATAACGTTTCAACTAACAATATCTTTCAGGACCCTTTCCTCCGTTTTATGGGCTGTGGAAAAGAAGTTCCTGTAAAATAGTCTAATAGGGGGTATAGGTGTTGTGTTAGTTGTCTCTTCAGAGGTTCTTCAGAGGTAAACCTCTGAAGAGACAACTAACACAATTATACATGTGCCTATCCGGGCATATGGAAATAACAAGACACATAAGCCTGGAAACCCACTTCGGCCATTCATTAGCCAGATACCCACACCCCGGTACAGACTGGCGAAGCGACTCAAAGGCCTGCTGACTCCTTATGTCCCTTGCACCTTCAGCCTGAAGTCTCCAAAGAAATTTGTTGACTTACTGCGGGGAACACGGGCCACAGGGATAAGAGCCTCGTTGGACGTAGAATCACTGTTTACCAACGTACATGTGGATGAAACAATCGGGATGATAGCGAACAGAGTGTATCGTGATCCGGCCAGTACTCCTCTTGACATACCAGAAAACATTCTAAGGAAACTACTCCAAGCTTGTATTAAAGAGGCACCCTTCTTGAGCCCGGATGGGCACATGTATAAGCAAGTAGATGGGGTCGCCAAGGGTTCTCCCCTAGGTGTCCTGTTTGCGAACTTCTACATGGGTACCATCGAACAAAAGGTCTTAGTCGACATGAACTTGAAACCGGCCATATACTGCAGGTATGTTGACGACATTTTTACACAGGTACCTGATGTCAGACATCTGCAGGAGCTGAAGGAGGCATTTGAGCGGTATTCTGTGTTGTGTTTCACTTACATAAGAACATATGAACATAAGAACAGAGGCAACTGCAGAAGGCCTATTGGCCCATACGAGGAAGCTCCTATCTATAACCACCCAATCCCACTCATATACTTGTCCAACCCGCGCTTGAAACAATCAATGGACCCCTTACGAGATGGAGAAGGATGGGAAGCTGCCCTTTCTAGATGTAACAGTCATGGAAAGGAGCGGAGGTTTCCACACCGCAGTCTACACTAAGGAAACAAACATTGGAATGTGCCTCAATGCCAACAGTGACTGCCCAGACAGGTACAAGAGGAGTGTCGTTAACGCTTATGTCGACCGTGCTCTCAGCCACAACTCAGAATGGAAGGAAGTCGACGAAGAACTCTGTAGGGTACGGCAGGTCCTAGTCAACAACGGCTTCTCCAATGGTTTCGTTGAAGGCATCATAAGAAGGAAAGTGAAACGCCATGCAACCTCTGAAGAGAGAACTAACACAACACCTATACCCCCTATTAGACTATTTTACAGGAACTTCTTTTCCACAGCCCATAAAACGGAGGAAAGGGTCCTGAAAGATATTGTTAGTAGAAACGTTATCCCTACAGACAAAAATCAGAAGATACAACTGACAATTTACTATAAAACCAAAAAAACGGCCAGCCTACTCATGAGAAACTCTCCAGACACAAAGCAGAACGCTTTAAAAGAGACCAACGTCGTCTATGCCTTCAAATGCCCTCTAGGGGACTGTAAGCCTCAAAAAACTCAGTATATAGGCAAGACAACAACATCTCTTTCCAAGCGTTTAACGATGCATAAGCATCAGGGCTCCATTAAGGAACATATAGTCTCTTCCCACAACCAAACCATCACCAGAGAAATCTTAGCAAACAACACAGAAATCATCGATAGATACAGCGATAGCAGGCGGCTTGATATCTGCGAGGCACTACACATCAAGAAGTCAACACCAGCAATCAACAGCCAATTAATGCACAACTATATTCTACCCACTTCAAGACTCCACTCCAATATAGAAGCATCAAGAAATATGGGCCAATAAAAATAGGCCTTCTACAGTTACCTACCTTTAATACCCATTGTTTCGTGTTCTGTTTTGTGTAAAAAGTTTATTTTCATCTCATCCAAAACTTTTGTAACATGTCACCTCACCCAAATGTAGGTATAAAAAACTCGAAGATGTTTAAGCTCTATTCAGTTAAAGTTGTGTGTGTGTGTGTGTAAACTAAAGTCTTTGAAAATGTAATAAGTTTTACGAAACGCGCTCAAGTGTCGCGTCAGACTAGAAATAAAAATGAATTTTGGAGAATTAATTTATGAATTACCATCAACAGTGAAAAGAAACGTACGAAAGATCGAGAAAATTCGTGTTAGAATTATTAATCTTACTTTTTCGGTCACACACACATATATATATATATATATATATATATATATATATATATATATATATATATATATATATATATATATATATATATATATATATATATATATATATCTATATATATATATATATATCTATATATATATCTATATATATATATATCTATATATATATATATCTATATATATATATATATATCTATATATATATATATATATATCTATATATATATCTATATATATATATATCTATATATATATATATCTATATATATATATATCTATATATATATATATATCTATATATATATATATATATCTATATATATATATCTATATATATATATATCTATATATATATATATATATATATATATATATATATATATATATATATATATATATATATATATATATGTCGTACCTAGTAGCCAGAACTCACTTCTCAGCCTACTATGCAAGGCCCGATTTGCCTAATAAGCCAAGTTTTCATGAATTAATGTTTTTTCGTCTACCTAACCTACCTAACCTAACCTAACCTAGCTTTTTTTGACTACCTAACCTAACCTTAAATATATATATAGGTTAGGTTAGGTTAGGTAGGGTTGGTTAGGTTCGGTCATATATCTACGTTAATTTTAACTCCAATAAAAAAAAATTGACCTCATACATAGTGAAAAGGGTAGCTTTATCATTTCATAAGAAAAAAATTATAGTAAATATATTAATTCAGGAAAACTTGGCTTATTAGGCAAATCGGGCCTTGAATAGTAGGCTGAGAAGTGAGTTCTGGCTACTAGGTACGACATATATATATATATATATATACATATATATATATATAGTGTTCCCCCCCTTATATTTCTCCCACGCCTGCTGTAAGAGTCATGTCCACTTTACCCGAGCGTTCTCTACGTTGCAGGCATCAGTTTGATATATGCCGGAGCATGTAGTGTTCTCGGAGTGCCGAGAAATTTATCAAAGAGGAGTATTTTGGCCTGTGGTTTAGGCCCTTTAGGAAGCCAATATGGCGCTGGCTCTTCTGTTTTGCCGCCAAAACTATGTGACGTCAGTGACACCGGATTGGTCACCAACAGCGATGTGGCACGGGGAGCCAATGAAAACCTCCCATGGCGAATGTGACGTCACGAAGGATGGGGGGTCCTGTCAGAGTGCCACGGCGGCGCCAGCAGTCTGACACGACACGTCAAGGTGGTTGGATGTGCGAAGATCCTGTCAGTTTGACAGTTGTTTCCCGCTCCCGTGGATTTTACGCGTCACCCGAAGTCTGCCAGTACTCTGTGAGGTCTTCCTTCGTTCATGTTTTGGACCAGAGAGGGAATCGACGGGATATTGAGCAACAAGTGCTCCAGGACAGGTACTGTGCAAGAAGAAGTGAAGTCTGTGCAGTGACGTATGCGACGTCTGAGGCAGTTCACCCGTTTGTGATGGCGTAGTGGCTGGACCGAGCCACCGGGAAGCAGTGGAAGAAGAAAACTATTCGGGAATCCGAACGACTGCAGCCGAGACGTAGGCAGGCAGCCGTAGCTGGGAGGAGAAGTTGACGGCCGGGAGACCGACTCCAACCCTACAAGAAGTCGAGGAGGAGCACGGACCTGCAGTGAAAAGGCACGGAGACGACGCGCTTATGGTGGGACGTTGATTGAGTTCCTGGAGGACACGACAGTGTGTGTGTGTGGGCGTTCCCTACACGAGGCAGGAGCCAGGACCAGGAGCTACAACTTAACTCTCACCGGAGGATAGGTGGAAGTAGGTGATTCTAGTTTCCCTCCCAATTCCCCTTTAGTCAGCTATATTATTTAGCCAGAGTATTTTGTATGTCGTGAGCAAGGCTCACCTATGTCACAGTAAGGCACCAGTGTGCAGAGTGGGACTATAAAGAGTACTCACGATATTTATGATTATTATTGGTGTGTGCAGGCACCTGGAGCAATTGATGAATTTACTGTGTTGATAATGTCTATCATGAGACTTTAAGATGATCATTTAGTGAGAGAATATATATATATAATAGGCCAGTATTTGGAGTTAGGCTATGTGCCCAGTAACTATGTTATTACCATTATTGCTGTCTGTGACTCATCCATATATATATATATATATGTCTATGCTCGTGTATTGAATAATCATTCATGTGTGCAGTGATTAATTGTGTTATCGCCCACGGAAGGAATTACTGAGAACTCCAGTGATATATACTTGCATACGTTATCATTAAATGAAGGGCAGTATGTTATACTATGATAGTGAGTTATTGTGTCTATTAATATAGAGATGATTGATTGAGCTCAAGATCAGTGCAGCGAAGTGTTTACGTGCTATTGTCGCAAATATTGTGTGTTCGAACTTCTAGTGATCTTTGAGAACTTAAAGAAACTGGCGCGTCACGCCACAAGCAAACAGATAAAGTAACATTTGCGCGGGGGTAGTCGCCCAGCTGATTTTGACATTGACGAGAGGGGGAGAGTTGCCGGCTTGGCGAGTTCATGATTATATGTGTGGGAACAAGCGACTTCTGCCTGAAACAGCTGTTTGCTTATTTGATATAATCTTGTGATGTTTTTAGATGAGTTTTAAGTAAAATACAAAGTACATTGGTGTTTATATCATCCCCTCCATATTTATTGTGGCTATATAATACCTGAAAGCAGAGAGCGATAGAAGTAAATACCTGCCTGATATCAAACGTATTGAGTGTGCTCTTGCCACTGTTACCACAATTCAACAAAACCACTGACGTGTTACTGGACACCAAAAACACCAGTTGGCGACCTTGTGGTTAGTAGTAGAGCCCAATGCTGGGGCGGGCATACAACAGTTAAGAGAACAAGTTGTGTTCCCACTCCTTCTCGATCAGAGGCCGGTTGGGATTGACTGGGATACTCCCCTGGCGTACAGTGGCGCCACGAGGATAGAGTGAAGACCCGCAGGGCTACGGTGAGTGACCTTGAGTATACTGTTGCTCACCGAGTAACCCCGACAATAAATATATATATATATATATTAGTATATTTTGGTAGCAGTCTTTCCTGTAGACATATATTATTAAATATGACCGAAAAAGTAAGATTAATAATTCTAACATGAATTTTCTCGATCTTTCGTACATTTCTTTTCACTGTTGGTGGTAATTCAAAAATCAATTCTCTAAAATTCATTTTATTTCTAGTCTGACGCGACACTTGAGCGCGTTTCGTAAAACTTATTACATTTTCAAAGACTTTAGTTTACACATACACAACTGAATAGAACTTACACATCTCCGATTTGTTTATATCTACATTTGAGTGAGGTGGATGGGGTGAGGTGGTATTTAATAGGGTATTAAATTCATCAACACAAGACAGAACACGAAACAATGGGTATTGAATGGAAGTGATTGTAGAAAGCCTATTGGTCCATATTTCTTGATGCTTCTATATTGGAGCGGAGTCTTGAGGTGGGTAGAATATAGTTGTGCATTAATTGGCTGTTGATTGCTGGTGTTGACTTTTTAATGTGTAGTGCCTCGCAAACGTCAAGCTGCCTGCTATCGCTGTATCTATCGATGATTTCTGTGTTGTTTACTAGGATTTCTCTGGCGATGGTTTGGTTGTGAGAAGAGACTATATGTTCCTTAATGGAGCCCTGTTGCTTATGCATCGTTAAACGCCTAGAAAGAGATGTTGTTGTGTTGCCTATATACTGGGTTTTTTGGAGCTTACAGTCCCCAAGAGGGCATTTGAAGGCATAGACGACGTTGGTCTCTTTTAAAGCGTTCTGCTTTGTGTCTGGAGAGTTTCTCATAAGTAGGCTGGCCGTTTTTCTGGTTTTATAGTAAATCGTCAGTTGTATCCTCTGATTTTTGTCTGTAGGGATAACGTTTCTATTAACAATATCTTTCAGGACCCTTTCCTCCATTTTATGAGCTGTGGAAAAGAAGTTCCTGTAAAATAGTCTAATAGGGGATATAGGTGTTGTTTTAGTTGTCTCTTCAGAGGTTGCATGGCGTTTCACTTTCCTTCTTATGATGTCTTCGACGAAACCATTGGAGAAGCCGTTGTTGACTAGGACCTGCCTTACCCTACAGAGTTCTTCGTCGACTTGCTTCCATTCTGAGCTGTGGCTGAGAGCACGGTCGACATATGCGTTAACAACACTCCTCTTGTACCTGTCTGGGCAGTCGCTGTTGGCATTTAGGCACATTCCTATGTTCGTTTCCTTAGTGTAGACTGCAGTGTGGAAACCTCCGCTCTTTTCCATGACTGTTACATCTAGAAAGGGCAGCTTCCCATCCTTTTCCATCTCGTAAGTGAAACGCAGCACGGAACTCTGCTCAAATGCCTCCTTCAGCTCCTGCAGATGTCTGACATCGGGTACCTGTGTAAAAATGTCGTCAACATACCTGCAGTATATGGCCGGTTTCAAGTTCATGTCGACTAAGACTTTTTGCTCGATGGTACCCATGTAGAAGTTTGCAAACAGGACACCTAGGGGAGAACCCATGGCGACCCCATCTACTTGCTTATACATGTGCCCATCCGGGCTCAAGAAGGGTGTTACGGCCCTCTCGGGACGCAACGGGGTCCTTACTCTGATGTTGTTAGAGGAACATATATGTATCCGTTCCCAAGCCAGTATTGGCTATCAAGGGATGAGATCCGTGACGCAAGTAACTTAAAAGGAAGAAGGGAAAGAAAGCTAAGAACTTAAGATTGTACTTGTCACCATCACCAATTAAATATATAAAATCAAAAGGTGCACAGGGGGAGGGGTATTAACACTATACAAGGGGATTATACACAATATAGTCTTCTGCTGAAGACTCTGGTGCCACAACTCTCGGTGCCGAGTCCTTGGTGCTTCTTCGTGGCCACACAACGAAATATCCAAAGAAGTTGAGCCTACCCTGGCCACAGGTCAGCCACAACACAGGTCCACTGGGGAGGCCGTCAACCACACGTCCAGCTGGTCTGCTGGCAGGTACTGAGCCACCAAGGCTGGTACGGCCACTCCACGAACGATATAAGGGGTACGCCCTAGACAGGAGTCTCGTGTGATATCACAAATCACCCTCCTGTCCTCAATACCCCAGTGGATGATCGTCTCCAACAGTCGGTCCCGGGTAAATCCTCTTACTGCCACTCCACTGGCAGGCTAACACACCACAGTGTTCTTCCGGGGGGACGACTTCACAACAGCTGCAGCAACGTTCAAGGTATGGAGACTGGCTGCCTCGGGTAGACTGACTCCACTTCCATCACAGTGGTCCCAAGTCGGCTCTGTAAGCAGACACGTCATCAATAACCGGGACACTAATACACCTCACTTACGGGCTCGGGCACAAACACCTGACGTATCCAGTCCATAGATGGCGCTGTCGTCGGAGCACCACCTCACCAGAGGTCAGTGGCGGCGGTGTAGAGTGCTGAACGGGACTGGAAACTGGCCCTCGTAGCTGATACACGGCATCCTCACCAGGTGTCGTCGGCGTTTGGCGGGGGTGGGTTTCGGGAGCCGACCCACAGATGGCGCGGTCGTTTACTACTCCGTGCTCGGACGCTGGATCCGGGTTCGTAACAAAGGGTGCCTCTTTAGTACAAGCTTGGAGTAGTTTCCTTAGAATATTTTCTGGTATGTCAAGAGGAGTACAGGCTGCATCACGATACACTCTGTCGGCTATCATCCCGATTGTCTCGTCCACAGGTACGTTGGTAAACAGTGATTCTACGTCCAACGAGGCTCTTATCCCTGTGGCCCGTGTGCCCCGCAGTAAGTCAACAAATTCCTTTGGAGACTTCAGGCTGAAGGCGCAAGGGACATACAAAACAATATATACAAAAACAAAAAAATTCATACTGCTCTTAACATACTTGGTTCAACCTGTCACGAGTTAGGCTTAGTTATAAATGCAGACAAAGCCAAATATGAGTATAGGAAACGAAGAAATATAACACTTACTCTAAATGGTGTGGAACTGAGCCGTGCTCAGAAGTACAAGTATCTGGGCATGTATGTTGGATACACATGTGAGAGTAAAAATGCTGAAATAAATCATATCAGCACCTTATGTAAAGCCCGTCTGCATCCTCTAAAAGCACTGGCTTTTTCTGGTGAAGGTGTTGGGGTACCTATCTTGCGGATGTTATACATAAGCACTGTTCGGTCCCTGATAGACTACGCAGCCTTACCTTACGTTTTGCCTTACACAGCCCAAGGCAGAATTCAAAATATAGAGCTGATACAGAACAAGGCTATGAGGATTATTCTTGGATGTCAAAGAAATGCAATGATTGAAATAATGAGAATGGAATTAAATTTACAGTGTATGATAGAGTCCGTGGCATTAACGCTAGAGTATCTATTCGTTTCATGCGGAGAAAAGGAGGGGATAAGCTGTTTCAGAGCGTCCAGACCTGCTTGAGTGACGTACACACTTCCAGGAAACTGAGGAAGACACGCTACACGAGGGGATTAGCTCATGACCTCAGGGAATACGATGTACTTGACTGCTGTAAACCCTCTCGACAGTGTAATAGGTCTGCTCCCTGGAAAGTACAGAAAATAGACGTCGAAATTGACCCCTCAAGGTGAAAAAGACTCATCATGAACCGGGACAATTACGGTGTTTGTATGGATGCATGATATCTCGGTTACCTAGAGGCAACAGTTTACATGTATATTGCGACGGGTCAGTGGCGGAGGATGGCAGGGCCGGGTGTGGTGTCCTAATAAGGGAATATACTGAGTTTGGGACTGTGGACAGGATAATTGAACTCCGACTTAGTAATTATATATCATCCACACAAGCTGAACTGCAGGCCATTCTGGCGTGTTTGGAGGAAGTACGTCATGACGACAAAAATGTTTTTGTATTTGTCGATAGCCGAGGAGCACTGGAGTCCTTAAACAGTCAAAACCCAGTCTTCATGTCTATAGTTGAGGATTGTAAGAGAAGAATAACTGAGATACAACTGAAAGGTCATAGTGTGAAATTCATGTGGATTCCATCTCATGTTGGAATAGTGCTCAACGAGGTGGCGGATGACTTGGCCAAACGTGCCACATCAAAACCACAAGTTGACATTGAATGTGAATTCACAATGAGACAAATAAGAAGCAAAATCAGAAATATTCAGGCACAGGCAGGAGTGGAGAGGAGAGAGATAATGTATGAGAGAAGTCAAATTATGCAACACAACATGTATGTGAGTCAAAACACCCATTTCACTTATGGTAAAAGGAGAAATGCTTGGAGTGACTCTGTGTACATGCGGCTCAGGCTTGGGTACAAATATTACTGGGAATATGGGATAGGTGTTCATGATAATGACACGAAGTGTAAACTATGTGAAATGTTAAGGTCTCACACCCTTGCCCATTATGTTCTTGATTGTCCGTTGATTAATGTATATAGAAACACTGAGATAAGGACTGTTCCTGAACAAATAGCCTGGATGTGTCACAATGGAAAGGTTGATGATATTCTTGAGAGTTATAAGAATTTTGCACCAAGACTGTAATATTTTGTTGAATTTTCTGCATGTCTCTTGCAAATTGTCTATACAGTATATATAGGTCATAAAAGTATTTGTGTGTACGTGTGTACGTCTGATACCATACTACTTGTGAAGGAGGAAATGTATATGTTTATCTCTCAGAATGTTTGGTAACATGTTTATTGTTTGTGATGTGTGTCTATTTATGTACTAACACGTTGTACTGAACGGGGTGAGAATAGCTTGAGCTACCTCATCCCTTTGTGTGTATTTTACCTCAATAAACTTATTTCAATTTCAATTAGAGTTACAAGATACGAGCTAGATGGTGTTGAGATTGCGAAGTCGAATTGCGAAAGGGATCTGAGAGTTATGATAAGCAAGAATTTAAAACAAAAGGGTCAATGCATGAATGTTCATAATAAGGCAAATAGGACACTGGGATTTATTAATCGAAGCGTTAGTAACAAGACACCTGGTGTGGTTCTTCAGCTATATCTAGCTCTGGTTAGGCCCCATTTAGATTATGCAGTTCAGTTTTGGTATGTTCTTATGTTTGTTCAAAATCGCTAATCTCCAAAAGTTCTTCACCAATTGCTTTGAAATTTTCACACATCGTTCCATTCGCATCCGAGTGGGTTTTTATAGACATACTATATAGATGTTACGCCTGTGACAGGAAAAAACATGTTTTTTTTTAAACATAAACGTGTTTTTCATTTGGGGGAAATCTTCGAAACCTCTTTACCGATTGTTTTGAAATTTTGACACAACGTTGCATTCGAATAGGCGAGTGTTTTTATATACCTACTATATACATGCCTCACCAATGACAGGAAGAAATATGCTTTTTTTTTTAAACAGGGTTATCTGTAGGGCGTAAGAGCAACACACAGTAGAATCTCCTAAAGTTCTTCACCAATTGCTTACAAATTTTGGCACAACATTCCAATCGAATACGTGCATGTTTTTATATACCTACAGTTTAGATGCCACACATTTGACAGGTAAAAATATGTTTTTTTTTTAAACAGCGCCATCTGTTGCACGTCAGAGCAACACACGCAATACAAAATATGTTACGATTCCATTTCAATGTTTCCGATTTCATTGATAAATTGAATTTTCATAGATTTTATTTTATTTCATTTTGATTTAATTATTTTGTGTGACATTGCATTGGAAATTAGCTGTGTTGTTTACTACACCATTCATTTCGAGGTATAGTTTTTTTTTTTCTTTTTTCATTTCGTTTTTGTAACTGTTTTTATTTTTTAGTGCAATTGGTGATGAAATTGAGCTGTCGATTGATGTGTGTTTGAATTTAAATATTTCGTTAGTATTTTTTGTTTTTGTTTTGAAAACAAGAAAATGGACAACACGTTCATTTTACAGCTGCAAATATGCTACAAACACCGTTAACTGCTTTCTTCACGTTATGTCAAAGTGACGCGTTTGCGAAAACGGTGCTGTATTCAGAAGTGCCTACGTATTACACATGGAATGCCAGTAGAAAACCATTTGAACGACACAAACGAGGAGAGCAAGTCGACGGACAACCTGGCATATTGAAACAAACTACAATAGGCAGACTGTACAACGTCCATCCCAATCAGGATGAATGCTTCTTTCTTCACATGCTGTTGGTAAATGAGCCCGGTCCAACGTCTTTCCAGCCATTGAGATTTGTCAATGGCGTAACACATGCCACTTCCCATAGTGCATGTCAAGCTCTGAATTTATTGGCGAACGACCGACACCGGGATGTATGCATTAATATGCGTCCAACACGTCATATCCAAATCAAATTCGTGCATTGTTTGCGGTCATATTGACCACCGGCTCTCCTTCATCTACAACAGAGTTATGGTAGAAATATAAATCGCACATGGCTGAAGATATTATCCGTCGAATACGAATGAAAATTCAAATATGAACGTAGATTTCACAGCAGAAATCTCCAACGAAGCGTTGATAACGATCAAATATTTCTCCTTAGAAATCGTGAACAAAGTTCTCAATCGGTTGGAAATGCCATCAGCGAATCGAGCTGCTGCTGTAGAATTGCATCATGAACAATATTACAACATGGGTGATCTGTTGTCGTATGTGCAATCAAATATTCCTAAGCTAACACTTGAGCGAAAAGGCATTTACAGTCAAACAATTCAAACTGTCAATAACAGGCTTGAAGAAATCTTATATTCGTCAGGAGGAATTGGTAAACCTTCCTAATTAGATTTATTCTGGCAGCATTTCGATCCCAAAATGGCATAACCTTAGCTCTTGTGTCGTCCAGAATAGCTGCGACATTGCTACCAGGTGGAAGAACTGCTCATTCGGCTTTGAAATTGCCATTGAACATGCAATTCATTGAAACTCCCACGTGCAACATTGGCAAAGCATCCGGCTTGGGAAACGTATTGCAGAAATGCAAAATTATTGTTTGGGATGAATGCACAATGGCTCGCAAAAAATCGCTCGAGCCTCTTGATCGATCATTGCAAGATTTGTGTGGAAACATCAGACCATTTGGGAATGCATTAATATTGCTTGCAGGAGATTTCAGGCAAACATTACCAGTAATTCCTCGATCGACACCAGCGGACGAAATAAATTCTTGCCTGAAATACTCCTCTTTGTGGCGCCACATTAAGACGTTAAAATTAACTACAAATGTGCGTGTCTAGGTGCAAAATGATCCATCAGCTCAGATATTCTCACATCAATTGCTGAAAATTGGGAACGGAAACGTGCTGGTTGATCGAAACGTTTGCTGGTCAGGACGAATTTCATTGCCTCACAACTTCTGCAATTCAGTGAAGTCAAAAGAAAAATTGGTTGAAAAGCATTTCCCCAACATTCAAACTAATTATAAGAATCACGATTGGCTGAGTGAACGAGCTATTCTTGCGGTTAAGAATAAAGACGTCTTGGACCTTAACAATATTAATTAGTCTAACATCCAAAGCGAGACAGTCACATATAAGTCCGCCGACACTGTTGTGGAAGCAGATGAAGCGGTTAATTATCCAACATAATTTTTTAATTTACTCGATCTGCCAGGGGTACCATCATACGTACGGCAACTCAAAATCGGCGTGCCAATTATCATGTTGTGAATAATCAACCAGCCAAAACTTTGCAACGCCACGTGTCTTGCAGTAAAAACATTAATCAGCGACGTCGTAGAAGCAACAATCTTGACAAGACCTTTCAAAGGTAAAGATGTCCTCATTCCTCGCATTCCTATGATTCCAACAGATATGCCATTTCATTTTAAGAGATTGTAATTTCCAATTCGATTGGCATTTGCAACCACCATCAACAAAGCTCAGGGTCAATCTTTAGAATTGTGCAGTTTATATCTAAAAACGGATTGCTTCTCACATGGACATTTATATGTTCCGTGTTCTAGGGTCAGCAAACCAGACAATCTCTATATCTCCACAGACAATGGAACAAAAAAAAATATTGTATACCCAGAAGCATTGTGAAGTTAAACATATTAGAAACGTACGCTTTCTCTTTTCTTTCTTTCCCATTTAACCAGACTGAGCCAGTTGCAAATAAAATTTGTCTTCATCTTGAAAAACATAAATTAATAAATGAGTCGCAACATTTACAAATGTTGGTTTTACAAATGGCCGTTCATGTTTAACAAATTTGTTATCTTTTTATTCCAGCATAGTTGAGGCAGTTGATAGTGGCAAGGATTGTGATGTTGTGTACCTTGACTTTAGCAAAGCTTTTGATACAGTGCCACATGAAACACTGATTAAAAAGATAGAGGCTCATGGTATTGGGGGTGCTATATTAAGCTGGATTAGGGCATGGCTATACCAAAGGAAACAGAGTTAGCATGAATTTGGTTAAGTCAGAGTGGGAAAAAGTTGTAAGTGGAGTGCCTCAAGGCTCTGTCCTGGGACCTCTGTTGTTTATAATATATATAAATGATTTAGATTCAGGTTTGAGTAGCAACATTTCCCAATTTGCAAAATACATAAATACATTTCATATGCAAAATACATTTCCCTGCCGATACAAAAATCGGTAGGGAAATTAACGGAAGAAGACTCACTATCACTTCAAGTTGATCTAAATAGGGTTTTGAAATGGTCAAAGGATTGGCAGATGCAGTTTAATGCTGTTAAATGTAAAGTTTTGAGGCTAGGTTGTGATGATAGAGTTACAAGATACAAGCTAGATGGTGTTGAGATTGCGAAGTCGGATTGCGAAAGGGATCTGGGAGTTATGATTAGTAAGAATTTAAAACCAAAAGATCAATGCACGAATGTTCGCAATAAGGCAAATAGGACACTGGGATTTATTAATCGAAGGTGTCTTGTTACTAATGCTTCTCTCCCTAACACCTCCGAAGAGGAGTTGGAGTATGGAATACTTGAAATCTTAAACAATTACTAAATACAAGAACTAAATACAGAGATTTCAACTTCCTGAAGGCACCCTCCAAGGAGTCTGGAGAGACAGGAGAGTATGGACGGGACCAGGGTCGAAGGCACTTGAACACCTGCCGTTCACTCCAAATCCGGAGGACCTCCTCCAGGAGAGTGATATAACAGTCCAAGTACACAAGATGATGGAAAGATCTGACCATTATGAGGTTAACAGTTTTTTCCAACAGGAGGACTTAGAAATTATTGCCCTGGTAAAGCCAATCTTTACAACTATAGAATATTTAAAAGACAGGTTGACGTTCGTCCAACGGGCAGTGAGGCTAAACACAGTCCCTGAATACCTTGCCCTACAGGTTTGTTTCCCATTTTTCTCAGCAAGTCTCCCAATCCTACCAGGTCTAGCCAGCTGTCTAAACAGAGTTAACTTGGAACAGGCCAGAGCGTCTATGGCGACATACACGCTCCTTCTCATAGCCTCACATACGAGAGAAATGGCCAAAACAGAGCTCATCGTAGCCCGCCCCCTAATACTAGGTTGGGATCAGGTAAGAATAGGTACGGCCTTATGGGAAGGTTTCAGACGAAAGACAACTCCGAAACCAAGGACCCTCGAAAGACCATACGATGGAAGTCTGATGCTCGGGACAAACGTTACACAGGTATGAAAGTTTTTTCTCAAACCCTCAGGAAGGTACGCTGCAGAGCCTGACAACAGCAGTGGACAAAGCCCTAGGTCTAGGAGCCATATAACAAGTGCAGCCACAGTAACAACAAAAGCAAGCGGCCCCAAAACCCTTACGTTCAGTGCTCCTGATGAACGATGACGCCCCTCTGTCCCCTATTCTAGGCAAGCCTGCCCCACAACAAACAGAACAAAACCTTCCCACCCAGAACAGACTCGAACAGGAGGAAGAGCCCGAAGAGACTAAACTTCCAACGGGACACCTCGGCGAACAACAACAACAGGCAAGGTAGGAATAACAGTGACAGGTCACGAGTCGGATGGAGAGATTCATCACGAGACTAACCGGGTGGAAACCAGACGAGGAACAACAGGGACAGATCCAGAGATAACCGAGGCCAGTGTAACAGGAACGGGACCGGCGACCACAGAGGCCAGAACAACAGGATCACCCCAGGAGACAACAGAGGCAATAACAGCAAAGACTACCCCTCCTGGAACAACAACAATAACAGGGACACCAGGGAGGTAATAATAATAATAGGGGCCATAATAATATTTTTTTTCAGAAACAGGGGCAGAGGCAACAATCGGAACCAGGAGAACAACAATAGACCCAAGCGCTGGAACAGCACGAACCGAGACCAACAGGGAGAAGACAGAGAACTAGGGTGGATGGGTGGAGATCGGAGAAACTCAGGAAACGACAGGAATTAAGGCAGAGAAGAGGACAACTGAAACAGACAGTTGTCTCTGAGGTACCCCTAACTGAACAGGAGAGGAAACTGTTGGAAAAGGGACTTACGTTCGTGATAGGCCCTCCGGCGCGTAAGAAGAGAGAAGACACGATAGAGGATCTGTGCAACAACTTGTTAACTAGTATCAACCAAGTTTGGAGCAACCTCCGGCCGGAGCAAGGTAAGTCACAGGGAGTAATTAAAAGAACTAAACCCTCCATCTCTTTTAGGTACCTCCACCCCAACAAACCAGTCCAGTGCCCAAACTACAACCTAGTAGGCCTTAAACCGGTAATCCAGCAAATGAAGGTCGACCTCAAGCGCGGTGCGGAACGACGACGCAACTGCAATCTCACAAGGGAGGAGAGGGACGCCCTATCAACGCTGAAAGGACGTGCGGATATTGTGATAAAGCCGGCGGACAAGGGAGGTGCTGTCGTCGCCTGGAGAAAGGACAACTACAGGAACGAGATGAAGAGGCACCTGGCAGACACTGCAGCCAACAAACACAACCAGGATGCGGTGCTTAGAAACGCCCAAACGAGGAGTAAAAGGATAGTCCTAAAGCTGTTCGAGAACAAAACTGAGGACGGGAAAGGAGGACTCATGCAGGCAGGGGCGAGAGATTTCTTTCTGGCCATTGAATCCATCATTCCCCACCTCTACTTTTTACCAAAGATCCATAAAGCACTAGAAGAAAACAGGAACGTGGCAAGGGAGACTGGTTCTAAGCGGATGCCGGGCCCCAACAAGGCCGGTAGACTGGATCTGTACAGCCCTCCTGAACCCCTTACTACGTCTACTACCGGAAAGAATCCAAGATACGACGTATTTCCTCAAGAAAATTGCAGAAATTAGAGGCCCCGTCCCTGAGAGGGGCCTGTCTTTTTTCTATGGATGAATGAAAACTGGATGAATCACCTCCAAAACAACACACCCTGGGGGAGAGTGGGGGGGAGAACTACCAAATCCCATCAAAAGTGACATGCAATGTGGGAAATCATTCTTATTTGCAAACATACAAGGCTTGAAACCAAAATCATGATTCATAAATGATTCATAAACTTAAAAATTAAGTTCATAAATGGCCTCCTAATAGAATCGAACTCAATATTTGGTGCATTTACAAAACAAACACACAAAACCCACACAAAAGACCACATGGATAGTGAAATCTGGATTCCGAATTATATTCTATATAGATGTGACAGAGTAATTAGGTCAAGTGGAGGAGTAGGTCTGTATATTAAAGAGGAGCTGGCATGCACAGAGCTCCTGAACTCGTCAAATGAGGTACTTGAAATCAAGGTAGAAAATATGAATCTACTTATTATTTACCCACATCCAAGGAGGCAGATTAGACCTAACCTTCGTTTCAGCCTCCCTAAGAGATGCAGCAACATGGTCAGTTGAGCCCACACTCACAAGCGACCACTATGGGGTCCAAATTGATCTTCAGTTAGACCTACCCACCCCACCTCCGCCTCCATCTGAAGCCTGGAACTTTGCTTTAGCAAACTGGGACCGATTTCAAAACCTCATTTCAGAGTGGCAAAGAAACTATGATCTTCCCGAAGACATTAATCAGGCAGAACAAGAATTTGTCAAAGCGATTCAAAGTGCAGCCAACCACTCAATCCCACTGAAAAAACAGTCCACCGGACACCATAAAGATCATTGGTACTATTGCGAGCGTGTCAAAGAACTCAACCATAGACTCAATAGAACAAGAAAGCTATACAAAAAGCAGCCAAGTGACCGCAACAGGATCTTACTTTGTGAGGTCAAGGAACATGTACATCGAGAGACCAGACAAATAAAAGAACAAAAGTGGCTGGAATGGTGTTCACACCTGAATGAACACACCCCTCTCGGGGAGATGTGGCAGCAAATTCACCGGGCCAAAGGGAATAAAACACCTAAAGCTCCACACCCCAAGGATCCTCAACAGGAAGCCGAAGTACTGGCAACCAGGTTTGCAGAGAGAGCAGCCAGCAATCAACTTCCACCAGATGTATTAGCAGTACACACCGGACTAGAGGAAGAAAGGTGGCACAGAATCCTTACAGCATGTGAAGAAGTCTCTGACACTAATGCCCCCTTCACACTGGATGAGCTCAATCGGGCTAAGAAAAACTCCAAAGATACATCCCCTGGAGCCGACAAAATAACCTATAAAATGATTAGAAACCTCGGCCCAGAGGGAGACGCTGCATACCTAAGGTTAATTTAGCTGGACTTCTCAAACTAGACCTTCTGCTTGGAATAGAGCAGACATAGTGCCGATCCCAAAACCCAAAGATCCAGCTAATCCCAGGCCCATCTCTCTCCAAAGCTGTGCAGCCAAGACGGCTGACAGAATTGCACTCAACAGACTGGTGTGGAAAATGCCTAAACTGCACCATGATATGTATGCCTATAGAAGAGGGGTTGGCACAGTGGAATGTATTACAACTCTGTTAGCCCACTTGAATGACAGACCAGGAATGCTGATATTCCTGGACCTCGAAAAAGCCTTTGAACTGGCTAGCACCCCAGCTATTCTCTGCTGCCTCATTGACAAAGAGGTCAGAGGCAACCTGCTCTCCTGGACCAAAAACTGTCTCATAAACAGAAGCAAGAGTAAAACTTCATGGCACAGTCTCTGAGTACAAAAGACATGAAAATGGTACACCGCAAGGAGGTATTCTTAGCCCTCTTCTCTTCAACTGTTTAATGGAAAGAATAATGAGGTTGAAACTCCCACATCACTGCAGGCTGCTAAACTACGCGGACGACTTTGTCATCATCATAAAAGGAAGGGATGCGGCGCGCCTTGCACCCAAATGCTTAGACTGCATCAGTAAAGAGGCAAAACAGATTGGGATCAAACTCAACCCCTCAAAGTCAAAGGCCATGCCCATAAAAATAGCGAAGCCCAACATCCAACTCACAGTACAGGGTCAACCAATAGAATGGGTCGACACCTATCAGTATCTAGGAATCATCCTGGACACACACATGAATTTTAATGCTGAGGTCACATACTTGAGAGAGCGAACTGCGGCCCGGACGGCAATCCTCAGGTCGCTAACCTCCCTTTCTGGAGGAGCCAATCTGCAAGTCCTTCGCACATACTATGTACAGGCAGTCAGATCAGTGATCGATTATGCCGCACCTGCACTCACAAATCTATCACACCAACAGTGGAAAAAGCTTGAAGTTGCCCAAAACAATGCTATGAGAGCTGCACTGGGAGCCCCCATGTGGACCAGGCTTGAAACTCTTAGACTGGAGACGGGTTTGCCCTCTCTACAAGAAAGAATATCACAAAGGACAGCTACAATTATCAGTAAGATAATTATTTCTTCTGATCCAATCCCAGTACGGCAGGCCTTGGTGGTTGGACTAGGCCAAAACAATGGAAACTCTTGGGTTGCAAGAGCAGGAAAAGTCCTAAACAGACTACATTTAAAAAACATGATTCTTGATAGAGAGGGTGATCATCCATACCCAAATTACACTCCTCCCGCGCCGTGGGAAGAGCCTACTTTCAAAATAGTAATAGAAAGTCTCCCAATGAAAAAGGCTGCCTATGATCCGACAATCCTAAGGCGCATAATAGAAGAGCAAATGTATAGCCTGCAAATGTATATGCATATAGCATAACAGTAGCAGGAGCCACCCACATCTTCACAGACGGATCGGTGGACACAGAAAATGAGAGTGCTGGCGCTGCTCTTTGCACGACCAGCGTTCAGGCATATTGGAGACTGGGAGGACTAGTATCATCAACCCAAACTGAGCTGTTTGCCATACAACAGGCATTCGCATATGTGATTGCACAAAACACTCAAAATGCAATCATACACACAGACTCAAAAGCTGCACTTCAAATACTAGGACAAAAACAGTGGAAAGATAATGTGGAAATAATTACCACCATTTTGTATCAAAGAGAAGTCGCTAAAGGCAAAGGCCTCAACATAACTTTAAACTGGATCCCATCCCATATTGAAATGCCATTAAATGAAAAAGCTGATGAAATTGCTAAATTGGCAACTCGTCATCCAGTGATACATAAAACAATTCAACCCAGCCTAGAGAACATAAAAAACATCATCACCAAAAAACTCTCACATCTCAACAAAGCCTACCTACACCAGAGAATAGCTGAAGGTTCGCCATCTGCAACATGGTATCTTCAGGCAACCAAATTAGAAAGGTTAAATATCCCAAAAGGAATCCACAGGGAAATAGCAGTTAGGCTATATAGACTACGTCTAGGTTACAGATGCAACTGGGAGATTGGTGAACCCCGACAGAGAGAGTGCATCTTCTGCCAAACTGTCACAGAAAAGCCATTACTTCACTATCTTCTGGAATGTGAAGCAACCAATGACCTTAGAAGAGCTTTAAGAGTTCCTGAATCATGCAGTGGCCACCCTGAAGCCATCAACACAGCCACTCTCCTGGTCAACAAAGGTGTCCAGCAGCTGGACACCCTCATAAAGACTGTGAAGCAGTATCCTCCCCCACGATAACAGCCTGATGGTTAAATGCAACCTCAGAATACTGAGAAAAAAAAATTGTACCACTTACGGGCTATTCATGCCCGTGCCACCTCTTGGGTGGCTTAATCTTTATCAATCTATCAATCTACTTATTATTTTAATATACAAACCGCCAGTTGAGGAATTCACTGAACAGATCCACAAAATAGAGAATATCCTTGATAACCTAGCAAACCCAGTACCAGATATCATCTTCCTTGGAGACTTCAATCTACCCAGTTTAAAATGGAGAATAGTAAACAATAACATCATAGCAGGAAGTCAGCCTGGAAATAACCAACCACAGGTCAGAGAACTACTGACTCTACTGATTCGGTGACAAATTCTCGCTCAGTCAGCAGATTACAGAACCAACTAGGAACGAAAACACGCTGGACCTGATATTCACGAACAATGAAGAGCTAATCAGAGAGAAACCAAGAGAAACAACAAGTGAGAAGGGCTATTCAATAAATTCAATTTTAATAATAAGAGGATAAACAGGGAATAATATAATAAAATAAAAATAAAATAAACAGCGAACTTTCAGAAACAGGGAACAGAAAATAAACAGGGAACTTACAAACATTCAATGGGAAAATGTTCTAAGAAATAAAAATCCTACACAGGGAATAGAAAAACTGTAAAAAAAAAACTGAAAAAAAAAAAAATAGAAGCATGATGAAGTCTGTCTGAAACATGCTCCTTTGAGGAACGCCAGAAAGAGGTCAAATGTAGAAAGAGAACGCAGACGACATTACAAAAGGAGGAAGAAATTAACGGAAATGCTTAAGCAGACACGACTTCTCCATACAGAGAAGAAATAACTTAAACAGGGAGATTGAACAAACGAACAGAGACTGAAGCATTCCTATCAGACTGAAGAAAGCAATTCAAGAAATAAAGGAAAACCCAAAATATTTCTTCACATATGCTAAATCAAAAGCAAAATCCACTGCCAGTATTGGACCTATTCGTATTATATAGACCTCAGGTTCATACACTGAGGATGACAGAAATTAGTGAAATCCTAAAAAAGCAGTATGAAGACATGTTTAGCACTCCGATACTCAGCATGAAAGTGGAAGATTCGGACAATTTCTTTATGAATGATACTTAAACACCTGTAAATATAACTGATATCAACACGAGCGTGGCAGATTTTGAAAGAGAAATTGACAATATGCCCATGCACTCAGCCCCGGAATTCAATATTTATAAAGAAATGCAGAGCACAGGCACTCAGTATAGTGTGGAGGAACAGCTTGGACACAGGGGAGATACCAGATGCGCTTAAAGCAGCATCAGACAAGATGCTGACAAGACATTGCCCCTCTACACAAAGGTGGTAGCAAAGCATTGGCAAAGAATTATAGACCAAGAATACTTTTATTATGTGGCACTAACGTCCCACATAATAAAAGTATTTGAAAGAGTAATCAGGAGTCAGGTCACTATGTAACACTGTAAAAGTGTTTGGTTTAGTTTAATACATACATAGAGTACATGAGTCACAGACAGGGATTAGAGAAGGCGCCAGTTTGTCCACCGGAAAGTCACACGTCTAAGAGTTAATGACCCCAAGTGACCTGAGGTCAGATCATGCGAATTTCACCTTACTTCTACTAATCTCTTAAGTGGAGCCTGGTAGCCTTCAAACTTGCCGACGTTTAAGGAGTGGCTTGGTAGAAAGCCGGAGGCTATCTACTTGTGGGCGGAGTTAGCTACGAGGTTCCCCAATAAATACTCGGAGAACTACCGATTCACTATCTACTATCAGAACACTATATACTATCAGAACTACCGATTCGAGAGCATTAAGCATTAACAGACAGAACGGCAGTCAGCAGAGCAAAGGAGACAGCCCTAGCAGGGAGGCTGTCGGCCGGCAGGGCGGGAGTCTCTGTCAACTACAGACCCCCCCCCCCCTCTATCCAGCTATAGGCAGAGACACTTGGTGAGTTGAGCAGTAAGGTGACTTGGTCGTGTTTACATATGTTGTGTGATGATCAGGGGCAGTCAAGTTGTAGGGTTCTCGAATTCTTGGATGATGACTCACTTTGCATATTAAACTTTGCATAAGTAAACATAACACTTTGCATATTAATTAAACTGGAACATTTTAATTGAATTGCTAAATTATGATACTTCATGTGAAATATAATTATGAATTTATTATTTAAATTGTGTTTAACTTTGTTCCCTAGAGCTTTGAGTTGAGGTGAGAAAGCCTCTGTGGTTACTGGTTTCATGATATTAATGAGTACATGTTTGGAGTTGATACATGGTAATAACATCTTTTGAGAATATTTTGATACAGACAAGTTCCATTCCTTGTCTTGTATGTAATGATCATGAATGGATGGTGGCAGCATTTCGTCTTCTACTATCTACTCTTCTCCTTCTACCTATCTACACCTCTCCCTCTACCCCTCTCCCTCTCACTTTCAACTAATGACCCTCCTCGCTCCTCCCACCTCTCTACCTCTCTCACCCCAAACCCTCACTAATTACTTCACTATTCATTTCTTTCCTTTCGTTTTCTCTTATACGTTTGTGGCAATGATTCTGTATTCTAGAGTTCTCTCTAGAGTTTCGGGTAACTGATCAAGTGACGGCGCCATGTAGTCTTAGCACCTAGGTAGTCAAATACCTAGGTTACAAGGTGTTGAACGAGAGAGGTTGCCTTAGGAACTCTGGAGGGTGCTCTAGAATAGTTAGCTAACTGGGGACGGGATAACGGACTAGAGAGAGCTGTTTCCCCCGGCCTCGATAGTTAACTGGGGGGTGGAATAATGGACAAGATAGAGCTATTTCCCCCCACCCCCCGTTACAATGGTGGCAGCGGTGTTGAACAATGTTGTAGGTAGTTGGTGTTATTTTAACATTGTTCAGTCCCACGTGTCTTTTGCCGCTCAGGCGCTATCAGGGAGATCTTGACAGGTGTTTTACTTTCGCGATTTAGCGAGTTTTCAGGTTAGGAGATTGTGATTCTCTGGTGTTGTGGTTTAGTGATTTTGTGAGTTTTGTGGTGTTCAGGGAATGTTCACCAGAACTTGCGTGTGTAGTGATTAATGTTAGTGATAAGATTTGGTGATTTTGAAACTTAGCGGTGTTGGTAGTGGAGCTCACCTGAGTGTGACAGGTGACCTCGCATGTCCCACGGGGACACCCAGCCACCGCTGGTCTCCAGGTCAGTTGGGGAATGGCAGGTGTAGTTATTAAGCTGTATTAAGTTGTGGTTCTGCTCAGATTATTGCGATCGACTGTTTTACTCCATTTGAACGCAATAACCCGAGGTTTACTGGTATTGTACAGCATGCTAGGGGGAGGCTTAGTATGTCAGTAGACTTCACGTTGGGGACGCTCGACGTTAGATAGTCTGGTCACAGGGGTGGCAACAGTTTTGAGTTGTTGACCGGCGGAGAAGCTAGGGAAACACTCTGGGTCACGTAGGTGGCTGTAGGTTAAGGGTGGGAGTAACGGTTAATTATGTACTTAAGATTAGGAAAGGTACAGTTAAGTTAAACAGTTAAAGGTACATACCGCTCTGCCAGGAGGAGAGCGGTATGACTGGACTGTGTAAACCCTATACAAACTACAGGGTCACACAACAGCATGGAACACGGGTATTGTCGCCTTTCTGTTCATCCACAGGTGGGAGCCAGAAGAGAGGAGAGACACACATACAAAAGAGGGAGACGGCTGCTGTGTACCACACTCAGGGGCGTTCCTCACCACCACCACGACCAGCCACTACCTGGAGGTCATGGTTCCACCACCACCACCCCGGGGACCCCAAGATGCAGCTCTCTCGGTCGGTCAACATTGGTCTACCCAGTGGACCCCAGGACGGACGGACCTCAGTGGACCCCAAGACGGACGGACCCCCAGTGGACCCCAGGTCGTTCTGCAGACGACCTGGGGTTGTTATTATGCAGACATAATAAAGATAGAAGAGGAACAACAACGACTCCAGTCTGTCCCACCAACATCGGTCTACCCAGGATGGACTCCAGGACGGACGGACCCCAAGTCGCTTGTCAAAGACCCATGGGAGGAGGAAGAGAGAAGAAAGAAGAGAGAAGAGAAGACAAGCTGAGTGAGACACGATGCCTAGTGTCCCTTGCTGGTGTCAGCTCCATTGCATGGAGCGTAATTGCAAGACAGGATCGTTTGCCTTAACTGGCCGCCCCTCCTGCAAGCAACAGAGCAACATGCTTTGTTGAGTGATTCTTCCTGTGTCGTGCGGACTTGATGTGGCTGTCAGAAGTAGCTCTCTGAAGGAGGCGTACTGGAGCAACAGGGAGGAAGAAGAGTAGGATGGGATTTCTACTGTTGGCAACTATATGAAGGTCTCGAAACTTGTAGTCCCTATAGCTGTGAAGAACCCCAATATACGTCTCTCATGGTGACTGACGTAGGGCCAATTACAGATCAGCTGGGACAACCGAATTCCACGGTCCTGTGCGCAGTTCAAGTAGTAACGGCTTTCTGGTTGACCAAGGGTTGTTGGGCGTTAACGACGCCCAACAACCGGAGGAAGCGACGGAGGCAGTTGTGTTGAAGAAATGTGGTACAGGATTATCTACAAGACCAAGCAGTGACGTCGCCCAGCCAGAGACAATGGACGTCTGTCTACATATTTCATTTTTTTAGAATAGGAAGATGTATATTTGTTTAGCTAGGATGTATTTTTTTTTTCGTTAATAAAGTTGTTGCACACAGCTAGCTTGCTTTAGCAGTGTTGCAAAAACTTCATTTCGGGGAGAAGGGGAGATGTAACACTGTAAAAGTGTTTGGTTTAGTTTAATACATACATAGAGTACATGAGTCACAGACAGGGATTAGAGAAGGCGCCAGTTTGTCCACCGGAAAGTCACACGTCTAAGAGTTAATGACCCCAAGTGACCTGAGGTCAGATCATGCGAATTTCACCTTACTTCTACTAATCTCTTAAGTGGAGCCTGGTAGCCTTCAAACTTGCCGACGTTTAAGGAGTGGCTTGGTAGAAAGCCGGAGGCTATCTACTTGTGGGCGGAGTTAGCTACTAGGTTCCCCAATAGAGATTAGTAGAAGTAAGGTGAAATTCGCATGATCTGACCTCAGGTCACTTGGGGTCATTAACTCTTAGACGTGTGACTTTCCGGTGGACAAACTGGCGCCTTCTCTAATCCCTGTCTGTGACTCATGTACTCTATGTATGTATTAAACTAAACCAAACACTTTTACAGTGTTACATCGGAAACCAATAACCTCCACAATCCAGGCCAGCATGGATTTAGAGCAGGAAGATCATGCCTCTCACAGCTACTTGACCACTATGACAAAATCACTGAGGCATTAGAGGAAAAACATCGTATACACAGATTTGAGGCACACAAAATGAGGTCAGAGCAGAGTATAACTATAACTTCAGAGCAGGGTATAACTAATACCCTGGTAAAGTATTAAACTTGTCGAACAGAACAAAAAGAGTAACAGTCAATCAAGTAAAATCGAGTCCGAGCGCAGTTAAAAGCTCTGTACCTCAAGGCACAGTCCTTGCACCACTGCTGTTCCTTATTCTCATATCAGATATAGACAAAAACACAAGTCACAGCTTCGTGTCATGATACAAAAATCAGCATCACCTCTTCTGAAGACATTGATAAACTACAAACAGATATTAACAAAGTTTTCGATTGGGCAGCAGAAAATAACGTGATGTTTAACGGTGATAAATTCCAGGTACTCAGATACGGCAAAAATGAGGATCTTAAACATAATACAAGGTACAAAACACAATCGAATCTGCCTATAGAAGGGAAAACAGCATGTCAAGTATTTGGGAATAATGATGTCCGACGACCTAACGTTTAGGGAGTATAACCAAGCAAGTATTGCGTCAGCCAGAAAAATGATAGGATGGATTACGAGTATCTTCAAGTCCAGAGTCCACAATGGTTGTACTCTTCAAATCACTTGTGTTGTCCCATCTTGAGTACTGCTCAGTACTCACTTCCCCCTTCAGAGCAGGGGAAGTTGAAGGAATACAGAGAACATATGCGGTACGCATAGACGAGATAAAGCACCTAAATTATTGGGATCGTCTCAAAGCTCTCCAAATGTACTCACTAGAAAGTAGACGAGAGAGATACAAATACATGGAATACAGAATACATTCTATACATGGAAAATTCTGGAGGGACAGGTCCCAAATCTGCACAGTAAAATAACAACGTACTGGAGTGAACGACATGTACGAAGAAAATGCAGAATAGAACCAGTGAAGAGCAGAGGTGCCATAGGCACAATCAGAGAACACTGTATGAACATCAGAGGTCCACGGTTGTTCAGCGTCCCACCAGCGAGCATCAGAAATGTTACAGGAGCAACCGTGGACATCTTCAAGAGGAAACTAGATTGTTTCCTCCAAGGAGTGCCGGACCAACCGGGCTAGGGTGGTGTCATGTTCACAGAAAATGGTACCATCCGTTTTCTATGTGCGGCGGCTGAGGCGCCAGAGAGAGAGAGAGAGAGAAGGTAAAACAAGTACAGGACGCCAGCCAAGCTTGGTAGCTACTAGTCATGTAATCATATTAAGTATTAAAGTCAGTAACCAAGTCATGACTTTACATCAACCCTACAACCAAGACTTCCTCAGTAACACACAAACACCACATTGGCGACGAGGATGAACTGTGAATGCAGGTATTTGTTCAGTTTCAAACACAAGGGAGAAGCATGCTGCCTGGAGGAGGAAGAGAAACTGTGAGCGCCATACCCGATGCTGTATGCTAACCGATGCTGTGTGCTAACCAATGCTGTGTGCTAAACGATGCTGTGTGCTAACCGATGCTGTGTGCTACCCAAGCTGTGTGCTACCCAAGCTGTGCTGAAGAAACAGTACTGAGGAATCTGCCGACGTTGTGTACGAAACGACGCTTTGATGTGTACAAAACCTGATGTTTTGGTTACGAAACGACGCTTCGTGCTACAAAATTCATCACACTGAACTGACTGCTGTACCAACTGCTGCACCAACTGCTGTACCAACTGCTGCTGTACCAACTGCTGTGCCAACTGCTGTGCTGCTGCTGTGAGTAGGAACAACACATGTACACAAGGGCTAGGTAAGAAGTCAGTTGCTGCTATAGTGTGCACTGTTGTGAACTTTTGCATTAAAATGCTTGTGTGCTTTGCAAAATTAAAGTAATTACAGTGAATTCTAGACTAACATATACAGTGCAGTAAGTGTTTAATATTCTGAGGAACATTTAAGTGATAAGTTACATTTATTCAGTAAAAATGGCAAATATACCTCAGTTTCCTGCATTTGATCCTGACTGTGACCAGACAAACCTGTCACAGAGGTGGGTCAAATGGCTTAAAAAGTTTGAAAATTTGTTGATAGTTTCTGACATCAAAAGTGCTGAAAGAAAGCGTGCCTTTCTACTTCATTATGCAGGTGATAGAGTTTGTGACATCTTTGACACACTGAAAGACACTGGTGGTGCCAAAGATTATGACACTGCCAAAGCCAAACTAACAGAGCATTTCAAACCAAGGCAAAATACTGCTATGGAAATTATGCATTTCAGGAGAGCAAAACAACTCTCTAATGAAACTGTGGATCAATACCACACACGTCTGCAGGGTTTAGCAGCCCATTGTGAGTTTGCTGATGTTGACAAAGAAATCAAACAGCAAATAATTGAAACATGCACATCTACACGTCTTCGTCGAAGAGCTCTAGAACTTGTTGATGATGAAAGTTCTCTTACCAAGATACTGGATATTGCTCGTCGAATGGAAGATGCTGCACGTGATGCTCGTGTCATGGAGTGCAGTGCCAATAACGGTTCTGCCACTGTTACTAACAGTGATGAGGTATGTAAAGTTCAGGGAGGACATCGTAATCAAAGAAGATATCATGCCAAACCTAACAGTAAATTTAGCCGAGAACCACGTCACAACTGGGGTCAAGGAACAAGGCTCAAGCAGTCACAACGACCCACATCAGAGGGTGTCAACAATAAATGTTACAATTGTGGAGGAGACTACCCACACCAAGATAATGTTTGTCCTGCTCAAGGTAAGAAGTGCTATGAGTGTGGAAAACTGGGTCATTTTGGTGCTATGTGTCGTTCCGCACTAAAGAAACTACAGTTAGTGAATAAAAGCACTGTACGAGGATCAGGTCATAGGGGTCGAGGTGGTAAACACAATATTGCACCTCATATCCAGAATGTTAATAATGTACAAGACAACATTTCATTACAACCAGTCTCAGATGACAGTGAATGTGATTATACTTATGGAGTACAAGCAATCACAGAATGGAATGATCTTCCAAACAACCCAGAGACTATAGTATATATTGCTGGTATTTGTCTCAAAGTTCTCATTGACACTGGATCAAACATTGACACCATTGCTGAGTGCCACTATGAAAAATTTAAAAAACAGTTCCCAAAGCTTGAGAACTATAATGGCAAAGCCACTGCCTATGCTTCAAAGGTAGCCTTGCCAGTGATTGGAACTTTCACTGTAGAGATTAAGTCAAAGAATGCAATGCTCATTACTACATTCCATGTTGTTAGGAATGCAAAGGATTCTTTACTCAGTTACAAGACTTCAACCAAATTGGGGCTACTTCAGCTTTCTAATGCTGTAGCAGTGGAATCTGCAAACAATGTTGATGCTATTGTTGCTGAATTTTCTGATCGATTTAAATCCATAGGTTGTTATACTGATAGCAAAGTACATCTGCATATCAACCCAGATGTAATTCCAGTTGCCCAACCACATCGCCGACAACCATTCCAAACTCGCAAGAAAGTTGATGCCGAACTGGATAGGCTGATGGAACTAGATATCATTGAACCAGTAACAGGCCCAACACCATGGGTAAGCCCAATTGTCACTCCACCAAAGCCGAAGAATCCAGATGAGATACGCATTTGTGTGGACATGCGTGTTCCCAACAAGGCAATAATGCGTGAACGCCATCCTACACCCACTGTAGATTATATGATCTACCGCTTGAATGGTGCAACTGTATTCAGCAAGTTAGATTTAAACAAGGGCTATCATCAGCTTGAACTTGATGAGGAGAGTCGATTCATCACAACGTTTACGACACATCGAGGTCTGTATAGGTACAAGCGCCTGAGTTTTGGTATTAATAGTGCTGCCGAGGTATACCAGCACATTATCAGCCAGGTATTGCAAGACATACCTAATGCTGACAACATGTCTGATGACATCATTGTTTATGGCCGTACCCAAGCTGAACACGACAAAGCTCTTCGTGCAACATTGCAACGCTTACGAGAAAAGAATTTGACGTTAAGCCGAGCAAAGTGTGAGTTCAATCAACATAAAATTGAATTCTTTGGACATGTACTTAGTGACAAAGGTCTGTCTCCAGATCCTAAGAAAGTTGCAGATATCAAGAATGCTGCACCTCCTTCAACGTCCACTGAAGTACATAGTTTTCTGGGAATGGCAAACTACTGTTCTCGCTTCATTCCAGATTTTGCTACCATTACAAAGCCTCTACGTGAGCTCCTGAAGAAAAATGCATCATGGTACTGGAGCGATATCGAGCAAAATGCATTTGATGCTGTGAAAAATGCACTAGTAGAGAATGCGACTGCTGCATACTTTGATCCATCAATGGACACTGAGTTAACGGTGGATGCTAGTCCTGTTGGATTAGGTGCTGTTTTAGCCCAACACAAACCTGGTCAACCAGATTCCAGAGTAGTAATTGCCTACGCCAGCCGTTCTCTCACAGATGTTGAGCAACGATACAGTCAGACAGAGAAGGAAGCCCTTGCTCTTGTATGGGGCTGTGAACACTTCAATGTGTATCTGCTTGGTGCGCCCTTCACCACGATGGTCACTGACCACAAACCGTTGGAGACCATCTTCAATAATCCAAAGTCCAAACCACCAGCTCGCATTGAGAGATGGGCTCTTCGTCTGCAACCATTCAACTTTACGGTGAAATACAAGCCGGGTGCAGGCAATCCCGCTGATTACATCAGTCGACATCCTGCCAACAGTTTCACCATCACCAAGCATCAGCAAGTTGCCGAGGAATATGTACACTCTGTAACCTGTGATGCAGTCCCTAAGGCTCTTACTCTTGATGAAATCCGTACTGCAACCCTAGAGGACCCAACTCTGCAAGCAACAGTGGATGCATTGACTAAGAAAAAGTTTCCACGCATCCCACCCTCAGGAGTTGACCAAGATGCATTCAAAGCACTTGAACGCATCCAGACAGAATTAAGTGTTACGCAACAACGCGACACTGTGCTGCGAGGTACTCGTATCGTTATTCCAGCTGTTCTCCAGCAACGTGCTCTGAAGCTTGCACATCAAGGACACCAAGGTCTTGTTAGGACCAAACAGCTGCTACGAGAAAAGGTGTGGTTTCCTGGCATTGATCGTCAAGCAAAGGATATGCATGATGCCTGTGTCCCTTGCCAAGCTGCAGTGGATACTTCAAGACCAACACCTCTACAACCTTCACCACTACCTGCTGCACCATGGACGGAAGTATCAATGGACTTCTGCGGACCACTACCAACTGGAGAGTACTTGATGGTAGTCATTGATGATCACTCACGTTATCCAGAAGTAGAAATCATCAATTCCACATCTGCAAAGGCCGTCATCCCGAAACTTGACAAGATCTTTTCAAACTTTGGCATTCCTGAAGTTGTCAAGACGGACAATGGACCGCCATTCAATGGACAAGACTTTGTCAACTTTGCTGAGCATATTGGATTCAAACACCGCCGTGTGATGCCACTACATCCTCAAGCAAATGGAGAAGTTGAGAGATTCATGCAACCTCTCATGAAAGCGGTACGCTGTGCTCATGCCGAAGGACGATCCTGGAAACAAGCTATGTATGCTTTTCTCAGGAACTACCGTGCAACACCACATGGAACACTGGGCAAGTCGCCTGGCGAACTTTTATTTGGACGTCCTATGATAATCGCACTACCCGTCATGCCAGCCGAGGTAACGGATAAACGTCTCGCTCAGAAGGATGCACTAGCCAAGGGCAAAATGAAAATTGCTCATGATCAACGTGCAAAGGAACAGTTCATAAAGGTTGGTGA
The DNA here is from genome assembly GCF_040958095.1 of Procambarus clarkii. Taxonomy (NCBI): domain Eukaryota; kingdom Metazoa; phylum Arthropoda; class Malacostraca; order Decapoda; family Cambaridae; genus Procambarus; species Procambarus clarkii. The sequence continues at coordinate 8,157,680 of NC_091190.1, read as the reverse complement.
CACTGTTCTCGTTAAAAAGAAAAAAGAGGGAAAGTTAGATATGCCGTATGATACAAAACCATATAAAGTGATTAGTGTAAAAGGAACTATGGTAACAGCTAGTAATAGAGATCATAGTATAACACGTAATATGGCTTATTTCAAAGTGATTCCAACTAGTGTAGAAAATGATGAAGTGCAAAGTCGTGCAAAAGAAAAAGAAAAAAATAGTTATAACCCGACAAACAATTCATCAAGGGATGTTATTGCATTTAAGGACTCTCGTCCTAAACGTTATGTTAAACGCCCTACACGATTTGATGATTAATTGTGTTCCTATGTAATGAAAAGTATTTACTTATTGTGCTAAACTAAATTTAATATTGTTTGAATAATGCAGATATCTCATTCAATATTTTGTAACTTTGTAGTACAGTTTCTTTCATGTTTGTTTAACATTGCATATGTATTTTTAACATTGAAATCCTTTGTGGAAAAGATTAAGTTGTTTAAATTCTTTGTGTGCTTAATTAATGTTAAATATATGCAGTATCTCTTGATATGGTAATAGCTTACTTTGTGTCAATAACTTTGCTTTGTGCTACAAGCATGGTAGACATCCTGTATTCATTCTTTTTAAAGAAAAGGAGGGATGTCATGTTCACAGAAAATGGTACCATCCGTTTTCTATGTGCGGCGGCTGAGGCGCCAGAGAGAGAGAGAGAGAAGGTAAAACAAGTACAGGACGCCAGCCAAGCTTGGTAGCTACTAGTCATGTAATCATATTAAGTATTAAAGTCAGTAACCAAGTCATGACTTTACATCAACCCTACAACCAAGACTTCCTCAGTAACACACAAACACCACAGGTGGGTATGTGGGCCTGTTGCTCCAAGCAACAGCCTGGTGGACCAAACTCTCACAAGTCAAGTCTGGCCCCGGGCCGGGCTTGGGGAGTAGAAGCCCAGAACCCCATCAACCAGGTAAACGGACTCGAACGGTAAAACGGTAAACGCTCTATAACTCTTCAGGCACACACTGTCATTTTATGGTAATGATGATGAAGATTAAGCCACCCAAAAGGTGGCACGGGCATGAATAGCCCGTAAGTGGTGGCCATTTTAAGCCATTACCAGTATCAAGAGCTGATACTGGAGATCTGTGGAGGTGCGAATGCACCCTGCATGATGGGAGATGTCTCCCTTGTGAATGTGTTAAGATGAAGATGAAGCCACCCAATAGGTGGCACGGGCATGAATTGGTAAGTGGTGGCCCTTTTGAGCCATCACCAGTATCAATAGATGATACTGGAGATCTGTGGAGGTGCGACTGCACCCAGCGTGACGGGAGATGTCTCCCGTGTTTTAAACAGATGAAGAAGATGAAGATGAAGCCACCCAAAAGATGGCACGGGCATGAATAGCTCGTAAGTGGTGGCCCTTTCGAGCCATCACCAGTATCAAGAGCTGATACTGGAGATCTGTGGAGGTGCAAGTGCACTCAGCGTGACGGGAGATGTCTCCCATAAATGTGTCCAAGATGACGATTAAACCATCGAAAAGGTGGCACGGGCATGAATAGCCCGTAAGTGGTGGCCCTTTTGAGCCATTACCAGTATCAAGAGCTGATACTGGAGATCTGTGGAGGTGCAACTGCACCCTGCGTGACGGGAGATGTCTCCCGGACCAAGTGGTGTAATTTCAGCTGATGATGATGATGAAGATTAAGCCACCCAAAAGGTGGCACGGGCATGAATAGCCCGTAAGTGGTGGCCATTTTAAGCCATTACCAGTATCAAGAGCTGATACTGGAGATCTGTGGAGGTGCGAATGCACCCTGCATGATGGGAGATGTCTCCCTTGTGAATGTGTTAAGATGAAGATGAAGCCACCCAATAGGTGGCACGGGCATGAATTGGTAAGTGGTGGCCCTTTTGAGCCATCACCAGTATCAATAGATGATACTGGAGATCTGTGGAGGTGCGACTGCACCCAGCGTGACGGGAGATGTCTCCCGTGTTTTAAACAGATGAAGAAGATGAAGATGAAGCCACCCAAAAGATGGCACGGGCATGAATAGCTCGTAAGTGGTGGCCCTTTCGAGCCATCACCAGTATCAAGAGCTGATACTGGAGATCTGTGGAGGTGCAAGTGCACTCAGCGTGACGGGAGATGTCTCCCATAAATGTGTCCAAGATGACGATTAAACCATCGAAAAGGTGGCACGGGCATGAATAGCCCGTAAGTGGTGGCCCTTTTGAGCCATTACCAGTATCAAGAGCTGATACTGGAGATCTGTGGAGGTGCAACTGCACCCTGCGTGACGGGAGATGTCTCCCGGACCAAGTGGTGTAATTTCAGCTGATGATGATGATGAAGATTAAGCCACCCAAAAGGTGGCACGGGCATGAATAGCCCGTAAGTGGTGGCCATTTTAAGCCATTACCAGTATCAAGAGCTGATACTGGAGATCTGTGGAGGTGCGAATGCACCCTGCATGATGGGAGATGTCTCCCTTGTGAATGTGTTAAGATGAAGATGAAGCCACCCAATAGGTGGCACGGGCATGAATTGGTAAGTGGTGGCCCTTTTGAGCCATCACCAGTATCAATAGATGATACTGGAGATCTGTGGAGGTGCGACTGCACCCAGCGTGACGGGAGATGTCTCCCGTGTTTTAAACAGATGAAGAAGATGAAGATGAAGCCACCCAAAAGATGGCACGGGCATGAATAGCTCGTAAGTGGTGGCCCTTTCGAGCCATCACCAGTATCAAGAGCTGATACTGGAGATCTGTGGAGGTGCAAGTGCACTCAGCGTGACGGGAGATGTCTCCCATAAACGTGTCCAAGATGACGATTAAACCATCGAAAAGGTGGCACGGGCATGAATAGCCCGTAAGTGGTGGCCCTTTTGAGCCATTACCAGTATCAAGAGCTGATACTGGAGATCTGTGGAGGTGCAACTGCACCCTGCGTGACGGGAGATGTCTCCCGGACCAAGTGGTGTAATTTCAGCTGATGATGATGATGAAGATTAAGCCACCCAAAAGGTGGCACGGGCATGAATAGCCCGTAAGTGGTGGCCATTTTAAGCCATTACCAGTATCAAGAGCTGATACTGGAGATCTGTGGAGGTGCGAATGCACCCTGCTTGATGGGAGATGTCTCCCTTGTGAATGTGTTAAGATGAAGATGAAGCCACCCAATAGGTGGCACGGGCATGAATTGGTAAGTGGTGGCCCTTTTGAGCCATCACCAGTATCAATAGATGATACTGGAGATCTGTGGAGGTGCGACTGCACCCAGCGTGACGGGAGATGTCTCCCGTGTTTTAAACAGATGAAGAAGATGAAGATGAAGCCACCCAAAAGATGGCACGGGCATGAATAGCTCGTAAGTGGTGGCCCTTTCGAGCCATCACCAGTATCAAGAGCTGATACTGGAGATCTGTGGAGGTGCAAGTGCACTCAGCGTGACGGGAGATGTCTCCCATAAATGTGTCCAAGATGACGATTAAACCATCGAAAAGGTGGCACGGGCATGAATAGCCCGTAAGTGGTGGCCCTTTTGAGCCATTACCAGTATCAAGAGCTGATACTGGAGATCTGTGGAGGTGCAACTGCACCCTGCGTGACGGGAGATGTCTCCCGGACCAAGTGGTGATTTTATGGTAATTAAAGACATCTTTATATACAAACTATCTTTATTAAACAATTATATATTTTATATTTTGAGGAATAAAGCAAATGGAGAATTTCAGAAATTTAAGACAAAAAATTTACTTTTTAAATATTCTTGGCAAATACCCGCATGATGTACAGCATCATGCAGGTATTAACAGGATAACAGCATGAGAGAGAGAGAAGATTAAGCCACCCAAAAGGTGGCTTGGGCATGAATAGCCCATAAGTGGTGGCCCTTTTGAGCCATTTCCAGTATCAATAGATGATTCTGGAGATCTGTGGAGGTGCGACTGCACCCTGCGTGACGGGAGATGTCTCCCGTCGATAACAGCAAACATTGCACCTACAATTATATCACAATAACGTGATGTACACATGAATAAAATATTGCACTGAGTGGAATGGACATCACATTTGGACGTGTTTCTGGAGTCCAGACATGCCAGTTCAATGCTAATTATTACCACATTCTTTCCTTAAAGTAAAAAATATGGATATATTATAAATTCAAATTACTAGTCTGATTATTTTCAATTAATAATAACATGTCGCTGCCGGTATTGTTACAATTAGTATTCACCAATTGCCAAAGGCCAGTCGACGATTTGGTTGTCTTCTCAACCATCCTAATTGATATTACAAAGACAACCGCATTCCTCCCGTGGACGTCGACAGCTTTTGCAGAACCAGTTCCGGTTGATGTTGATGCCAAAGAAGGATGGCGATTTGCACAAAGAATTGTCTTCTTTAGTGGATTCTTTCCCTGGTGTGGTTGACGCTTGGGTTGATGGGAGGGTACCGCTGGCCGCGGATCTTCCGGCGGCATCGCTGGTTACATGGGGCGATTTCCAAGTCTCCCTAAGTCGGTTACTTAGTCGTTCCATCGTCGCTATCTTCTTTCTGGACGAAGCTACAAAGTGGAGATGTACTATTGCTGATCAGCAGCCTTGTCGCACAAAGTTTTGACCTTCAACACACTAAGAATGTAAGAGGACATCACTCGCTCGCGTTGCGTGGCTCTGATTGAACAGATTCACTCTTCACATATTTATATCTTCCCGGGGTGAGATGTAAACACCCAGCTGGATACACAACATCAACAGGGAACAAGAAAGTGCAGAATGCCAATTGGCACGTACGAAGTACTTTATTTATTTTTATCCCAAATTCTTGTAGCTCCAAGTATTCTGTCTATCATACCATTATCACACATCCAAACAATTTGATGTGGTGCACTTCTTACTTCCTTATTTCTTTAGTTATCAATAAGTTGACACTAATACATAATGTTCTAAGGTGTGGGCGTGCGGCATACTACATAATTTAAACTCCTTATCCTTTTCACTGACATCATCACCGTATTGCCAGATATATTTGTATCCTAATCTTAATCTCATGTAAATTGAATCTTTCCAAGTAGACTTGCCTTTATGATAAGCAAAGGCTGGATTTGTATTTATTTTTGCATAATTCTTAAATGTGTTACTGCTGGCCACCATTGCCATTCTCTTAACCTTTGCATCATCTTGAATCTTGTTTTTATTTGTTTCAAAGTTAGCTGACATACATCAGCAAGAGTTTTTTCCGTGGCTCTCTTCGCTATGTCATCAACTACCTCATTCAACAATATTCCCACATGTGAAGGGATCCACATGAATCTTACTTTATACCCAGTTTTTTATAATTTCTTAACATTCTCTCTACACTCGATCACAATATTCTGGTAAACTGGTCGCCTGCCATTTAAAGACTCTAACGCTCCTCTACTGTCAATAAAAAAGCAGGCATTTTTTACTACATTTGACTACTTTTTGTAATCCTACTAATACACCTTGAAGTTCAGCCTGCGTTGAAGAGACATTGTCAGTTAAGCGGTGTTCAATAACAGTATCTACAGTGCCGATGTCAGTGTACTCCCTGATCAAGACTCCACATCCTGCCTTCCCATCCCTAGCTACTGACCCATCACAATATACACATGTAGAGTGTTTTCTGTAGGGAATTTTCTAATTATACAATCATATGTTGCCCTCAGCTCTCCTATGTCATACACACTTTTTTTCTTTTTTCTTTTTGCAAGGAATAATTACTACATACGTTACACTCCTCCCATGGTATTGTGAATTGTCTCTTAGGCATAGCAATACGTTCTGGAATAATATCATACTTTATAACATTAGAACATAAGGTACTCATTAGAACATAGGGTACTCATAAAATGATTTAGATTCAGGTTTGAGTAGCAACATCTGCAAATTTGCAGATGATGGTAGGGAAATCAACACGAAAGAAGACTCGCTATCACTTCAAGTTGATCTAAATAGGGTTTTAGATTGGTCAAAGGATTGGCAGATGCAGTTTCATGCTGATAAATGTAGAGTTTTGAGGCTGGGTAATGATGATAGAGTTACAAGATACGAGCTAGATGGTGCTGAGATTGCGAAGTCGGGTTGCGAAAGGGATCTGGGAGTTATGATTAGTAAGAATTTAAAACAAAAGGATCAATGCATGAATGTTCGTAATAAGGCGAATAGGACACTTGGATTTATTAATCGAAGCATTAGTAACAAGACAACTGGGAACACTTCTATGGAAGAAATGAAATGTATGCTCGTGATGGGGTGCATCTATCGAGAGCTGGGGTTGTTGCTGTTGCGAACTCGTTAGAAGAAGTGGTTAGAGGTGTTTGTTTGGGTTTAAACTGTTAGTAGATAGAGGTATGGGAATTGATTTGGAGGAAGGAGGTAATAAAAGTATGTGTTTGTGGGAGAAAGGAATTGGCAAAACGATCAGGGAAAGAGAAGGTCCGCAAAATAACAATTCACTTAGGGTATATTACACTAACAGTAGAAGTCTAAGAAATAAAATTAACGAATTAAATGCTCTTGTCTGCACAGAAAAAATAGATATTATTGCACTTACCGAAACGTGGATGAATGTAGAAAATAGAGAACTATTAGCTGAATATCAAATATATGGATTTAAACTATTTCACACAGATAGATATATTAGACGAGGAGGTGGAGTAGCCATATATGTTAGGGACAATTTGAAATGTAGTCTCAAAGAGGGAATCAAAACAGAGCCACACACAGAAACTATTTGGATTGAATTAAACGAAAAAGCTAATAATATTATAATAGGAGTAATATATAGGCCACCAAATTTAGACAGAATGGAAGCAAAGCATCTATGGGATGAAATATCTAGAGCATCTAGATCTAACAGTATTTATGTCATGGGTGACTTTAATTTTAGCGGAATAAACTGGTTGAACAAAACAGGGAATAGTGAAGCAGAAGATTTTCTAGAATTAATTGACGATTGCTTTCTTACGCAACACATTAAGGAACCAACACGGGAAAATAATATTTTAGATTTAGTGTTAACTAACAGGGAAACGCAAATTAATGACATCGAAATAGGGAGTGAGCTAGGGAGCAGTGATCACAAAGAAATCAGATTTAGCATAGAATGGAATAGACCAGTAGGAGAAAATTCTGTTAAAGTGCCAGATTTTCGAAAAGCTGATTTTAATAGCCTAAGAAATTTTTTGGGTCAAATTGATTGGAAAGTCTTGGGTATGGGGTGTGGGCCGGTCTTGGAGCGAGACATGAACCCAGCGATAGGTGACTTAAATGGGGATTTCGATGTGGATTCAATATATAACTTATTTAAGAATATTCTAAACAAAGCACAGGAACGTAGTATACCATACAAATTGAATAGATCGAATACTAATGACCCAAAGTGGATAACAAAGAATTTGAAGAACCTTATAGGTAAAAAGAGAGCTTGGTACAAAAGAATTAAAAATGGGGAGGTCACTTTAGAACAGGAATTCGTACAACTGGTTAGAAATGTTAAAAAAGAGATAAGGAAAGCAAAAAGAAACTATGAAGTTCGCATAGCAGGGCAAGCAAAGACAAATCCTAAAGGGTTTTTTCAGTTATATCGTACTAAGACTAGGGAAAGGATAGGTCCATTAAAAACTGAGACAGGTCAAATAACAGATAGTGATGAAGAGATGAGTAGTATTTTTAATAAATATTTTGTATCTGTATTTACTAAAGAGGAACTTAACAATATGCCTTCAGCCGAACAAGTCTATGTGGGTGGGGACGAGGACAGGTTGACGAGTTTAGCAGTTACCAGGGAGGATGTTCTTAAACAAATAGTAAAACTCAAACCAAACAAATCCCCAGGGCCGGATGAAGTGTTTGCCAGGGTGCTTAAAGAATGCAAAGAGGAGCTTTGTGACCCACTGTCAACCATATTTAATAAATCAATAGAGTCAGGCAGAGTGCCAGAGTTTTGGAAAGTTGCTAATGTGATACCAGTTTTTAAGAAAGGAGATAGATCACTTGCGTCTAACTATCGACCAATTAGCCTAACGTCTATTGTGGGAAAGTTACTCGAATCTATAATAGCAAATAAAATTCGTCTTCATCTTGAAAAACATAAATTAATAATTGAGTCGCAACATGGTTTTATAAATGGCCGTTCATGTTTAACAAATTTGTTATCTTTTTATTCTAGCATTGTTGAGGCAGTTGATAGTGGTAAGGATTGCGATGTTGTATACCTTGACTTTAGCAAAGCTTTTGATACAGTGCCACATGAAAGACTGATTAAAAAGATAGAGTCTCATGGTATTGGGGGTGCTATATTAAGCTGGATTAGGGCATGGCTATACCAAAGGAAACAGAGAGTTAGTATAAATGGAATCAAGTCAGAGTGGGAAAATGTTGTAAGTGGAGTGCCTCAAGGCTCTGTCCTGGGACCTCTGTTATTTATAATATATATAAATGATTTAGATTCAGGTTTGAGTAGCAACATTTGCAAATTTGCCGATGATACGAAAATCGGTAGGGAAATTAATTCGGAGGAGGACTCACTATCACTTCAAGTTGATCTAGATAGGGTTTTGAAATGGTCAAAGGATTGGCAGATGCAGTTTAATGCTGATAAATGTAAAGTTCTGAGGTTAGGTAATGATGATAGAGTTACAAGATACGAGCTAGATGGTGTTGTGATTGCGAAGTCGGATTGCGAAAGGGATCTGGGAGTTATGATTAGTAAGAATTTAAAACAAAAGGATCAATGCATAAATGTTCGTAATAAGGCAAATCGGACACTTGGATTTATTAATCGCAGCGTTAGTAACAAGACACCTGGTGTGGTTCTCAAGCTATATCTTGCTCTAGTTAGGCCCCATTTAGATTATGCAGTTCAGTTTTGGTCGCCATATTATAGAATGGATATAAATTCACTTGAACGTGTCCAGCGTAGGATGACTAAGTTAATTCCCCAAATTAGAAATCTTTCATATGAAGAAAGATTAACAAAGCTTAAGTTGCATTCACTGGAAAGGCGAAGAGTTAGGGGTGACATGATAGAGGTTTACAAGTGGATGAATGGACATAACCGGGGGGATATTGGTAGGGTATTAAAAGTATCAACACAGGACAGAACACGAAACAATGGGTATAAATTGGATAAGTTTAGATTTAGGAAAGACTTGGGTAAATACTGGTTCAGTAACAGGGTTGTTGATTTGTGGAACCAATTGCCGCGTAACATTGTGGAGGTGGGGTCCCTCGATTGTTTCAAGCACGGGTTGGACAAGTATATGAGTGGGATTGGGTGGTTATAGAATAGGAGCTGCCTCGTATGGGCCAATAGGCCTTCTGCAGTTACCTTTGTTCTTATGTTCTTAAGACACCTGGTGTGGTTCTTCAGCTACATCTTACTCTGGTTAGGCCCCATTTAGATTATGCAGTTCAGTTTTGGTCGCCGTACTATAGAATGGATATAAATTCACTTGAACGTGTCCAGCGTAGGATGACAAAGTTAATTCCCCAAATTAGAAGTCTTTCATATGAAGAAAGATTAATAAAGCTTAAATTGCATTCACTGGAAAGACGAAGAGTTAGGGGTGACATGATAGAAGTTTACAAGTGGATGAATGGACATAACAAAGGGGATATTAACAGGGTATTAAAAGTATCAACGCAAGACAGAACACGAAACAATGGGTATAAATTGGATAAGTTTAGATTTAGGAAAGACTTGGGTAAATACTGGTTCGGTAACAGGGTTCTTGATTTCTGGAACCAATTACCGCGTAACGTGGTGGAGGTCGGGTCCCTCGATTGTTTCAAGCGCGGGTTGGACATGTATATGAGTGGGATTGGGTGGTTATAAATAGGAGCTGCCTCGTATGGGCCAATAGGCCTTCTGCAGTTATCTTTGTTCTTATGTTCTTATATGCTCTCTTCTTATACTTCATGATACAATGTTCATTACTTCATACGTTTTGAACTGAGAGGACCAATTCATTAGCTCCCCTCCCTCCTCCCCCCCCCCACCTCTCATTAATCTAATTGCAGAGGCTACATTTATCTCTGAAATTCTATCCCCAATACTCTTGAGATTCAATTCCATCCTCATTATCTCAATCATCGCATCTCTTGGGCATCCTAAGATCATTTTCATGGCTTCATTTTGTATCTTCTCCAAGTTGCCCAGTCCACCTTTACCAAAACAAGAAATGATAGGTGCATCATAATCAATAGGGGCTCTTACAGTACTCAAGCATATCATTCGTAGCACCAGAACTCCCACTCCCTTTCCACATCATGCCAAGGCCTTAATTGCAAATACTATTCGTCGAAATTATATTAATAATGTAATAAAATTATATTAACTATATTAATATATGAGTCACAACATGGTTTTTACAAATGGCCGTTCATGTTTAACAAGTTTGCTTTCATTTTATTCCAGCATAGTTGAGGCAGTTGATAGTGGTTAGGTTTGCGATGTTGTGTATCTTGACTTTAGCAAAGCTTTTGATACAGTACCACATGAAAGACTGAATAAAAAAGATTAAAGAGGCTCGTGGTATTGGGGGGTGTTATATTAGGTAGGATTGAACCAATTACCGCGTAACGTGGTAGAGGTGGGGTCCCTCGATTGTTTAAAACGTTGATTGGACATGTATATGAGTGGGATCAGGTGGATATAAATAAAAGCTGCCTTGTATGGGCCAATAGGCCTTCTGCAGTTACCTTAGAACATAAGAAAAAAGGTAAAAGCAGAAGGCCTATTGGCCCATACGAGGCAGCTCCTATTTATAACCACCCAATCCCACTCATATACTTGTCCAACCCGCGCTTGAAACAATCGAGGGACCCCACCTCCAGCACGTTACGCGGTAATTGGTTCCACAAATCAACAACCCTGTTACTGAACCAGTATTTACCCAAGTCTTTCCTAAATCTAAACTTATCCAATTTATACCCATTGTTTCGTGTTCTGTCTTGTGTTGATTCTTTTAATACCCTATTAATATCCCATTTGTTATGTCCATTCACCCACTTGTAAACCTCTATCATGTCACCCCTAACTGTTCGCCTTTCCAGTGAATGCAACTTAAGCTTTGTTAATCTTTCTTGATATGAAAGATTTCTAATTTGGGGAATTAACTTAGTCATCCTATGCTGGACACGTTCAAGTCAATTTATATCCATTCTATAATATGGCGACCAAAATTGAACTGCATAATCAAAATGGGTCTAACTAGAGCAAGATATAGCTTGAGAACCACACAAGGTGTCTTATTGGGTCAAATTGATTGGAAACTCTTGGGTATGGGGTGTGGGCCGGTCTTAGAGCGAGACATGAACCCAGCGATAGGTGACGTAAATGGGGATTTCGATGTGGATTTAATATATATCTTATTTAAGAATATTCTAAACAAAGCACAGGAACGTAGTATACCATACAAATTGAATAGGTCGAATACTAATGACCCAAAGTGGATAACAAATAATTTAAAGAACCTTATAGGTAAAAAGAGAGCTTGGTACAAAAGGATTAAGAATGGGAAAGTCAGGTTAGAACAGGAATTCATACAGGTTAGAAATGTTAAAAAAGAGATTAGGAAAGCAAAAAGAAACTATGAAGTTCGCATAGCAGAGCAAGCAAAAACAAATCCTAAAGGGTTTTTTCAGTTATATCGAACTATGACTAGGGAAAGGATAGGTCCATTAAAATCTGAGACAGGTCAAATAACGAATAATGACAAGGAGATGAGTAGTATTTTTAACAAATATTTTATATCTGTATTGACATAACCGGGGGGATATTAATAGGGTATTAAAAGTATCAACACAGGACAGAACACGAAACAATGGATATAAATTGGATAAGTTTAGATTTAGGAAAGACTTGGGTAAATACTGGTTCAGTAACAGGGTTGTTGATTTGTGGAACCAATTGCCGCGTAACATTGTGGAGGTGGGGTCCCTCGATTGTTTCAAGCACGGGTTGGACAAGTATATGAGTGGGATTGGGTGGTTATAGAATAGGAGCTGCCTCGTATGGGCCAATAGGCCTTCTGCAGTTACCTTTGTTCTTATGTTCTTATGTTCTTATTTACTAAAGAAGAACTTAACAATATGCCTTCAGCCGAACAAGTCTATGTGGGTGGGGATGAGGACAGGTTGACTAGTTTAGCAGTTACCAGGGAGGATGTAATTAAATAATTAGAAAAACTAAAACCAAACAAATCCCCAGGGCCGGATGAAGTGTTTGCCAGGGTGCTTAAAGAATGCAAAGAGGAGCTTTCCGATTGATTGATTGATGATTGATGAAGATTAAGCCACCCAAAAGGTGGCACGGGCATGAATAGCCCGTAAGTGGTGGCCCTTTCAAGCCATTACCAGTATCAAGAGCTGATACTGGAGATCTGTGGAGGTGCGAATGCACCCTGCATGACGGGAGATGTCTCCCTTATGAATGTGTTAAGATGAAGATGAAGCAACCCAAAAGGTGGCACGGGCATAAATAGCCCGTAAGTGGTGGCCATTTTAAGCCATTACCAGTATCAAGAGCTGATACTGGAGATCTGTGGAGGTGCGAATGCACCCTGCATGACGGGAGATGTCTCCCTTGTGAATGTGTTTAAGATGAAGATAAAGCCACCCAAAAGGTGGCACGGGCATAAATAGCCCGTAAGTGGTGGCCATTTTAAGCCATTACCAGTATCAGGAGCTGATACTGGAGATCTGTGGAGGTGCGAATGCACCCTGCATGAGGGGAGATGTCTCCATTGTGAATGTGTTAAGATGAAGATGAAGCCACCCAAAAGGTGGCACAGGCATGAATAGCTCGTAAGTGGTGGCCCTTTTGAGCCATCACCAGTATCAATAGATGATACTGGAGATCTGTGGAGGTGCGAATGCACCCTGCGTGACGGGAGATGTCTCCCGTGAGCTTTCCGAGCCACTGTCTACCATATATAATAAATCAATAGAGTCAGGCAGAAAGACCAATTGGTCCGGGAGACATCTCCCGTCACGCAGGGTGCAGTCGCACCTCCACAGATCTCCAGTATCATCTATTGATACTGGTGATGGCTCAAAAGGGCCACCACTTACGAGCCATTCATGCCTGTGCCACCTTTTGGGTGGCTTCATCTTCATGTTAACACATTCACAAGGGAGACATCTCCCGTCATGCAGGGTGCATTCGCACCTCCACAGATCTCCAGTATCAGCTCTTGATACTGGTAATGGCTTAAAAGGGTCACCACTTACGGGCTATTCATCCCGTGCCACCTTTTGGGTTGCTTCATCTTCATCTTAACACATTCATAAGGGAGACATCTCCCGTCACGCAGGGTGCATTCGCACCTCCACAGATCTCCAGTATCTGCTCTTGATACTGGTAATGGCTTAAAAGGGCCACCACTTATGGGCTATTCATGCCCGTGCCACCTCTTGGGTGGCTTAATCTTCATCAATCAATCAATAGTCAGGCAGAGTGCCAGAGTCATGGAAGGTAGCTAATGTGGTACCAATTTTTAAGAAAGGAGATAGATCACTTGCGTCAAACTATCAGCCAGTTAGCCTAACGTCTATTGTGGGAAAGTTACTTGAATCAATAATTGCAAATACAATTCGTCTCCATCTTGAAAAACATAAATTATTAAATGAGTCGCAACATCGTTTTACAAATTCCCATAGAGGTATGGGAATTGATTTGGAGGAAGGAGATAATAAAAGTATGTGTTTGTGGGAGAAAGGAATTGGCAAAATGATCAGAGAAAGAGAAGGGCCTCAAAATAACAATTCACTTAGGGTATATTACACTAACAGTAGAAGTCTAAGAAATAAAGTTAACGAATTAAATGCTCTTGTCTGCACAGAAAAAATAGATATTATTGCACTTACCGAAACGTGGATGAATGTAGAAAATAGAGAACTATTAGCTGAATATCAAATAAATGGATTTAAACTATTTCACACAGATATATATATTAGACGAGGAGGTGGAGTAGCCATATGCAGGAGTAGCCATATGCAATTTGCATATGTCCCTAACATATATGGAGTAGCCATATATGTTAGGGACAACTTGAAATGTAGTCTCAAAGAGGGAATCAAAACTGAACCACACACAGAAACTATTTGGATAGAATTAAACGAAAAAGCAAATAATATTATAATAGGAGTTATATATAATATTATAATAGGAGTCAGATTTAGCATAGAATGGAATAGACCAGTAGGAGAAAATTCTGTTAAAGTGCCAGATTTTCGAAAAGCTGATTTTAATAGCCTAAGAAATTTTTTGGGTCAAATTGATTGGAAAGGCTTGGGTATGGGGTGTGGGCCGGTCTTGGAGCGAGACATGAACCCAGCGATAGGTGACTTAAATGGGGATTTCGATGTGGATTCAATATATAACTTATTTAAGAATATTCTAAACAAAGCACAGGAACGTAGTATACCATACAAATTGAATAGATCGTATACTAATGACCCAAAGTGGATAACAAAGAATTTGAAGAACCTTATAGGTAAAAAGAGAGCTTGGTACAAAAGGATTAAAAATGGGGAGGTCACTTTAGAACAGGAATTCGTACAACTGGTTAGAAATGTTAAAAAAGAGATAAGGAAAGCAAAAAGAAACTATGAAGTTCGCATAGCAGGGCAAGCAAAGACAAATCCTAAAGGGTTTTTTCAGTTATATCGTACTAAGACTAGGGAAAGGATAGGTCCATTAAAAACTGAGACAGGTCAAATAACAGATAGTGATGAAGAGATGAGTAGTATTTTTAATAAATATTTTGTATCTGTATTTACTAAAGAGGAACTTAACAATATGCCTTCAGCCGAACAAGTCTATGTGGGTGGGGACGAGGACAGGTTGACGAGTTTAGCAGTTACCAGGGAGGATGTTCTTAAACAAATAGTAAAACTCAAACCAAACAAATCCCCAGGGCCGGATGAAGTGTTTGCTAGGGTGCTTAAAGAATGCAAAGAGGAGCTTTGTGACCCACTGTCAACCATATTTAATAAATCAATAGAGTCAGGCAGAGTGCCAGAGTTTTGGAAAGTTGCTAATGTGATACCAGTTTTTAAGAAAGGAGATAGATCACTTGCGTCTAACTATCGACCAATTAGCCTAACGTCTATTGTGGGAAAGTTACTCGAATCTATAATAGCAAATAAAATTCGTCTTCATCTTGAAAAACATAAATTAATAATTGAGTCGCAACATGGTTTTATAAATGGCCGTTCATGTTTAACAAATTTGTTATCTTTTTATTCTAGCATTGTTGAGGCAGTTGATAGTGGTAAGGATTGCGATGTTGTATACCTTGACTTTAGCAAAGCTTTTGATACAGTGCCACATGAAAGACTGATTAAAAAAATAGAGTCTCATGGTATTGGGGGTGCTATATTAAGCTGGATTAGGGCATGGCTATACCAAAGGAAACAGAGAGTTAGTATAAATGGAATCAAGTCAGAGTGGGAAAATGTTGTAAGTGGAGTGCCTCAAGGCTCTGTCCTGGGACCTCTGTTGTTTATAATATATATAAATGATTTAGATTCAGGTTTGAGTAGCAACATTTCCAAATTTGCCGATGATACGAAAATCGGTAGGGAAATTAATTCGGAGGAGGACTCACTATCACTTCAAGTTGATCTAGATAGGGTTTTGAAATGGTCAAAGGATTGGCAGATGCAGTTTAATGCTGATAAATGTAAAGTTCTGAGGTTAGGTAATGATGATAGAGTTACAAGATACGAGCTAGATGGTGTTGTGATTGCGAAGTCGGATTGCGAAAGGGATCTGGGAGTTATGATTAGTAAGAATTTAAAACAAAAGGATCAATGCATAAATGTTCGTAATAAGGCAAATCGGACACTTGGATTTATTAATCGCAGCGTTAGTAACAAGACACCTGGTGTGGTTCTCAAGCTATATCTTGCTCTAGTTAGGCCCCATTTAGATTATGCAGTTCAGTTTTGGTCGCCATATTATAGAATGGATATAAATTCACTTGAACGTGTCCAGCGTAGGATGACTAAGTTAATTCCCCAAATTAGAAATCTTTCATATGAAGAAAGATTAACAAAGCTTAAGTTGCATTCACTGGAAAGGCGAAGAGTTAGGGGTGACATGATAGAGGTTTACAAGTGGATGAATGGACATAACCGGGGGGATATTAATAGGGTATTAAAAGTATCAACACAGGACAGAACACGAAACAATGGATATAAATTGGATAAGTTTAGATTTAGGAAAGACTTGGGTAAATACTGGTTCAGTAACAGGGTTGTTGATTTGTGGAACCAATTGCCGCGTAACATTGTGGAGGTGGGGTCCCTCGATTGTTTCAAGCACGGGTTGGACAAGTATATGAGTGGGATTGGGTGGTTATAGAATAGGAGCTGCCTCGTATGGGCCAATAGGCCTTCTGCAGTTACCTTTGTTCTTATGTTCTTATGTTCTTATATATAGGCCACCAAATTTAGACAGAATGGAAGCAAAGCATCTATGGGATGAAATATCTAGGGCATCTAGATCTAACAGTATTTACGTCGTGGGTGACTTTAATTATAGTGGAATAAACTGGTTGAACAAAACAGGGAATAGTGAAGCAGAAGATTTTCTAGAATTAATTGACGATTGCTTACTTACGCAACACATTAAGGAACCAACACGGGAATATAATATTTTAGATTTAGTGTTAACTAACAGGGAAACACAAATTAATGACATCGAAATAGGGAGTGAGCTAGGGAACAGTGATCACAAAGAAATCAGATTTAGCATAGAATGGAATAGACCTGTAGGAGAAAATACTGTTAAAGTGCCAGATTTTCGAAAAGCTGATTTTAATAGCCTAAGAAATTCTTTGGGTCAAATTGATTGGAAAGTCTAGGGTATGTATAACTTATTTAAGAATATTCTAAACAAAGCACAGGAACGTAGTATACCATACAAATTGAATAGATCGTATACTAATGACCCAAAGTGGATATCAAAGAATTTGAAGAACCTTATAGGTAAAAAGAGAGCTTGGTACAAAAGGATTAAAAATGGGGAGGTCACTTTAGAACAGGAATTCGTACAACTGGTTAGAAATGTTAAAAAAGAGATAAGGAAAGCAAAAAGAAACTATGAAGTTCGCATAGCAGGGCAAGCAAAGACAAATCCTAAAGGGTTTTTTCAGTTATATCGTACTAAGACTAGGGAAAGGATAGGTCCATTAAAAACTGAGACAGGTCAAATAACAGATAGTGATGAAGAGATGAGTAGTATTTTTAATAAATATTTTGTATCTGTATTTACTAAAGAGGAACTTAACAATATGCCTTCAGCCGAACAAGTCTATGTGGGTGGGGACGAGGACAGGTTGACGAGTTTAGCAGTTACCAGGGAGGATGTTAAATCAACAACCCTGTTACTGAACCAGTATTTACCCAAGTCTTTCCTAAATCTAAACTTATCCAATTTATATCCATTGTTTCGTGTTCTGTCCTGTGTTGATACTTTTAATACCCTATTAATATCCCCCCGGTTATGTCCATTCATCCACTTGTAAACCTCTATCATGTCACCCCTAACTCTTCGCCTTTCCAGTGAATGCAACTTAAGCTTTGTTAATCTTTCTTCATATGAAAGATTTCTAATTTGGGGAATTAACTTAGTCATCCTACGCTGGACACGTTCAAGTGAATTTATATCCATTCTATAATATGGCGACCAAAACTGAACTGCATAATCTAAATGGGGCCTAACTAGAGCAAGATATAGCTTGAGAACCACACCAGGTGTCTTGTTACTAACGCTGCGATTAATAAATCCAAGTGTCCGATTTGCCTTATTACGAACATTTATGCATTGATCCTTTTGTTTTAAATTCTTACTAATCATAACTCCCAGATTACTAATGTGCTAATTAGCAATTAGCAGATTACTAATAATTACTAATAATTAATGATACAATAACTAATGATAATAGATTACTAATTAGCAACTCCCAGGTTGCTAATGTGATACCAGTTTTTAAGAAAGGAGATAGATCACTTGCGTCTAACTATCGACCAATTAGCCTAACGTCTATTGTGGGAAAGTTACTCGAATCTATAATAGCAAATAAAATTCGTCTTCATCTTGAAAAACATAAATTAATAATTGAGTCGCAACATGGTTTTATAAATGGCCGTTCATGTTTAACAAATTTGTTATCTTTTTATTCTAGCATTGTTGAGGCAGTTGATAGTGGTAAGGATTGCGATGTTGTATACCTTGACTTTAGCAAAGCTTTTGATACAGTGCCACATGAAAGACTGATTAAAAAAATAGAGTCTCATGGTATTGGGGGTGCTATATTAAGCTGGATTAGGGCATGGCTATACCAAAGGAAACAGAGAGTTAGTATAAATGGAATCAAGTCAGAGTGGGAAAATGTTGTAAGTGGAGTGCCTCAAGGCTCTGTCCTGGGACCTCTGTTGTTTATAATATATATAAATGATTTAGATTCAGGTTTGAGTAGCAACATTTGCAAATTTGCCGATGATACGAAAATCGGTAGGGAAATTAATTCGGAGGAGGACTCACTATCACTTCAAGTTGATCTAGATAGGGCTTTGAAATGGTCAAAGGATTGGCAGATGCAGTTTAATGCTGATAAATGTAAAGTTCTGAGGTTAGGTAATGATGATAGAGTTACAAGATACGAGCTAGATGGTGTTGTGATTGAGAAGTCGGATTGCGAAAGGGATCTGGGAGTTATGATTAGTAAGAATTTAAAACAAAAGGATCAATGCATAAATGTTCGTAATAAGGCAAATCGGACACTTGGATTTATTAATCGCAGCGTTAGTAACAAGACACCTGGTGTGGTTCTCAAGCTATATCTTGCTCTAGTTAGGCCCCATTTAGATTATGCAGTTCAGTTTTGGTCGCCATATTATAGAATGGATATAAATTCACTTGAACGTGTCCAGCGTAGGATGACTAAGTTAATTCCCCAAATTAGAAATCTTTCATATGAAGAAAGATTAACAAAGCTTAAGTTGCATTCACTGGAAAGGCGAAGAGTTAGGGGTGACATGATAGAGGTTTACAAGTGGATGAATGGACATAACCGGGGGGATATTAATAGGGTATTAAAAGTATCAACACAGGACAGAACACGAAACAATGGATATAAATTGGATAAGTTTAGATTTAGGAAAGACTTGGGTAAATACTGGTTCAGTAACAGGGTTGTTGATTTGTGGAACCAATTGCCGCGTAACATTGTGGAGGTGGGGTCCCTCGATTGTTTCAAGCACGGGTTGGACAAGTATATGAGTGGGATTGGGTGGTTATAGAATAGGAGCTGCCTCGTATGGGCCAATAAACCTTCTGCAGTTACCTTTGTTCTTATGTTCTTATGTTCTTAAATCGGACACTTGGATTTATTAATCGCAGCGTTAGTAACAAGACACCTGGTGTGGTTCTCAAGCTATATCTTGCTCTAGTTAGGCCCCATTTAGATTATGCAGTTCAGTTTTGGTCGCCATATTATAGAATGGATATAAATTCACTTGAACGTGTCCAGCGTAGGATGACTAAGTTAATTCCCCAAATTAGAAATCTTTCATATGAAGAAAGATTAACAAAGCTTAAGTTGCATTCACTGGAAAGGCGAAGAGTTAGGGGTGACATGATGGAGGTTTACAAGTGGATGAATGGACATAACCGGGGGGATATTAATAGGGTATTAAAAGTATCAACACAGGACAGAACACGAAACAATGGATATAAATTGGATAAGTTTAGATTTAGGAAAGACTTGGGTAAATACTGGTTCAGTAACAGGGTTGTTGATTTGTGGAACCAATTGCCGCGTAACATTGTGGAGGTGGGGTCCCTCGATTGTTTCAAGCACGGGTTGGACAAGTATATGAGTGGGATTGGGTGGTTATAGAATAGGAGCTGCCTCGTATGGGCCAATAGGCCTTCTGCAGTTACCTTTGTTCTTATGTTGTTCTTCTTATGGTTAGAAATGTTAAAAAAGAGATAAGGAAAGCAAAAAGAAACTATGAAGTTCGCATAGCAGGGCAAGCAAAGACAAATCCTAAAGGGTTTTTTCAGTTATATCGTACTAAGACTAGGAAGAGGATAGGTCCATTAAAACTGAGACAGGTCAAATAACAGATAGTGATGAAGAGATGAGTAGTATTTTTAATAAATATTTTGTATCTGTATTTACTAAAGAGGAACTTAACAATATGCCTTCAGCCGAACAAATCTATGTGGGTGGGGACGAGGACAGGTTGACGAGTTTAACAGTTACCAGGGAGGATGTTCGTAAACAAATAGTAAATCTCAAACCAAACAAATCCCCAGGGCCGGATGAAGTGTTTGCCAGGGTGCTTAAAGAATGCAAAGAGGAGCTGTGTGACCCACTGTCAACCATATTTAATAAATCAATAGAGTCAGGCAGAGTGCCAGAGTTTTGGAAAGTTGCTAATGTGATACCAGTTTTTAAGAATGGAGATAGATCACTTGCGTCTAACTATCGACCAATTAGCCTAATGTCTATTGTGGGAAAGTTACTCGAATCTATAATAGCAAATAAAATTCGTCTTCATCTTGAAAAACATAAATTAATAATTGAGTCGCAACATGGTTTTATAAATGGCCGTTCATGTTTAACAAATTTGTTATCTTTTTATTCTAGCATTGTTGAGGCAGTTGATAGTGGTAAGGATTGCGATGTTGTATACCTTGACTTTAGCAAAGCTTTTGATACAGTGCCACATGAAAGACTGATTAAAAAAATAGAGTCTCATGGTATTGGGGGTGCTATATTAAGCTGGATTAGGGCATGGCTATACCAAAGGAAACAGAGAGTTAGTATAAATGGAATCAAGTCAGAGTGGGAAAATGTTGTAAGTGGAGTGCCTCAAGGCTCTGTCCTGGGACCTCTGTTGTTTATAATATATATAAATGATTTAGATTCAGGTTTGAGTAGCAACATTTGCAAATTTGCCGATGATACGAAAATCGGTAGGGAAATTAATTCGGAGGAGGACTCACTATCACTTCAAGTTGATCTAGATAGGGCTTTGAAATGGTCAAAGGATTGGCAGATGCAGTTTAATGCTGATAAATGTAAAGTTCTGAGGTTAGGAAATGATGATAGAGTTACAAGATACGAGCTAGATGGTGTTGTGATTGAGAAGTCGGATTGCGAAAGGGATCTGGGAGTTATGATTAGTAAGAATTTAAAACAAAAGGATCAATGCATAAATGTTCGTAATAAGGCAAATCGGACACTTGGATTTATTAATCGCAGCGTTAGTAACAAGACACCTGGTGTGGTTCTCAAGCTATATCTTGCTCTAGTTAGGCCCCATTTAGATTATGCAGTTCAGTTTTGGTCGCCATATTATAGAATGGATATAAATTCACTTGAACGTGTCCAGCGTAGGATGACTAAGTTAATTCCCCAAATTAGAAATCTTTCATATGAAGAAAGATTAACAAAGCTTAAGTTGCATTCACTGGAAAGGCGAAGAGTTAGGGGTGACATGATAGAGGTTTACAAGTGGATGAATGGACATAACCGGGGGGATATTAATAGGGTATTAAAAGTATCAACACAGGACAGAACACGAAACAATGGATATAAATTGGATAAGTTTAGATTTAGGAAAGACTTGGGTAAATACTGGTTCAGTAACAGGGTTGTTGATTTGTGGAACCAATTGCCGCGTAACATTGTGGAGGTGGGGTCCCTCGATTGTTTCAAGCACGGGTTGGACAAGTATATGAGTGGGATTGGGTGGTTATAGAATAGGAGCTGCCTCGTATGGGCCAATAGGCCTTCTGCAGTTACCTTTGTTCTTATGTTCTTATGTATGGGGTGGGGGCTGGTCTTGGAGCGAGACATGAACCCAGCGATAGGTGACGTAAATGGGGATTTCGATGTGGATTCAATATATAACTTATTTAAGAATATTCTAAACAAAGCACAGGAACGTAGTATACCATACAAATTGAATAGATCGAATACAAATGACCCAAACTGGATAACAAAGAATTTGAAGAACCTTATAGGTAAAAAGAGAGCTTGATACAAAAGGATTAAAAATGGGGAGGTCACTTTAGAACAGGAATTCGTACAACTGGTTCGTACAACTGGATAGGTCCATTAAAAACTGAGACAGGTCAAATAACAGATAGTGATGAAGAGATGAGTAGTATTTTTAATAAATATTTTGTATCTGTATTTACTAAAGAGGAACTTAACAATATGCCTTCAGTCGAACAAGTCTATGTGGGTGGGGACGAGGACAGGTTGACGAGTTTAGCAGTTACCAGGGAGGATGTTCTTAAACAAATAGTAAAACTCAAACCAAACAAATCCCCAGGGCCGGATGAAGTGTTTGCTAGGGTGCTTAAAGAATGCAAAGAGGAGCTTTGTGACCCACTGTCAACCATATTTAATAAATCAATAGAGTCAGGCAGAGTGCCAGAGTTTTGGAAAGTTGCTAATGTGATACCAGTTTTTAAGAAAGGAGATAGATCACTTGCGTCTAACTATCGACCAATTAGCCTAACGTCTATTGTGGGAAAGTTACTCGAATCTATAATAGCAAATAAAATTCGTCTTCATCTTGAAAAACATAAATTAATAATTGAGTCGCAACATGGTTTTATAAATGGCCGTTCATGTTTAACAAATTTGTTATCTTTTTATTCTAGCATTGTTGAGGCAGTTGATAGTGGTAAGGATTGCGATGTTGTATACCTTGACTTTAGCAAAGCTTTTGATACAGTGCCACATGAAAGACTGATTAAAAAAATAGAGTCTCATGGTATTGGGGGTGCTATATTAAGCTGGATTAGGGCATGGCTATACCAAAGGAAACAGAGAGTTAGTATAAATGGAATCAAGTCAGAGTGGGAAAATGTTGTAAGTGGAGTGCCTCAAGGCTCTGTCCTGGGACCTCTGTTGTTTATAATATATATAAATGATTTAGATTCAGGTTTGAGTAGCAACATTTGCAAATTTGCCGATGATACGAAAATCGGTAGGGAAATTAATTCGGAGGAGGACTCACTATCACTTCAAGTTGATCTAGATAGGGTTTTGAAATGGTCAAAGGATTGGCAGATGCAGTTTAATGCTGATAAATGTAAAGTTCTGAGGTTAGGTAATGATGATAGAGTTACAAGATACAAGCTAGATGGTGTTGTGATTGCGAAGTCGGATTGCGAAAGGGATCTGGGAGTTATGATTAGTAAGAATTTAAAACAAAAGGATCAATGCATAAATGTTCGTAATAAGGCAAATCGGACACTTGGATTTATTAATCGCAGCGTTAGTAACAAGACACCTGGTGTGGTTCTCAAGCTATATCTTGCTCTAGTTAGGCCCCATTTAGATTATGCAGTTCAGTTTTGGTCGCCATATTATAGAATGGATATAAATTCACTTGAACGTGTCCAGCGTAGGATGACTAAGTTAATTCCCCAAATTAGAAATCTTTCATATGAAGAAAGATTAACAAAGCTTAAGTTGCATTCACTGGAAAGGCGAAGAGTTAGGGGTGACATGATAGAGGTTTACAAGTGGATGAATGGACATAACCGGGGGGATATTAATAGGGTATTAAAAGTATCAACACAGGACAGAACACGAAACAATGGATATAAATTGGATAAGTTTAGATTTAGGAAAGACTTGGGTAAATACTGGTTCAGTAACAGGGTTGTTGATTTGTGGAACCAATTGCCGCGTAACATTGTGGAGGTGGGGTCCCTCGATTGTTTCAAGCACGGGTTGGACAAGTATATGAGTGGGATTGGGTGGTTATAGAATAGGAGCTGCCTCGTATGGGCCAATAGGCCTTCTGCAGTTACCTTTGTTCTTATGTTGTTCTTCTTATGGTTAGAAATGTTAAAAAAGAGATAAGGAAAGCAAAAAGAAACTATGCATAGCAGGGCAAGCAAAGACAAATCCTAAAGGGTTTTTTCAGTTATATCGTACTAAGACTAGGAAGAGGATAGGTCCATTAAAACTGAGACAGGTCAAATAACAGATAGTGATGAAGAGATGAGTAGTATTTTTAATAAATATTTTGTATCTGTATTTACTAAAGAGGAACTTAACAATATGCCTTCAGTCGAACAAGTCTATGTGGGTGGGGACGAGGACAGGTTGACGAGTTTAGCAGTTACCAGGGAGGATGTTCTTAAACAAATAGTAAAACTCAAACCAAACAAATCCCCAGGGCCGGATGAAGTGTTTGCTAGGGTGCTTAAAGAATGCAAAGAGGAGCTTTGTGACCCACTGTCAACCATATTTAATAAATCAATAGAGTCAGGCAGAGTGCCAGAGTTTTGGAAAGTTGCTAATGTGATACCAGTTTTTAAGAAAGGAGATAGATCACTTGCGTCTAACTATCGACCAATTAGCCTAACGTCTATTGTGGGAAAGTTACTCGAATCTATAATAGCAAATAAAATTCGTCTTCATCTTGAAAAACATAAATTAATAATTGAGTCGCAACATGGTTTTATAAATGGCCGTTCATGTTTAACAAATTTGTTATCTTTTTATTCTAGCATTGTTGAGGCAGTTGATAGTGGTAAGGATTGCGATGTTGTATACCTTGACTTTAGCAAAGCTTTTGATACAGTGCCACATGAAAGACTGATTAAAAAAATAGAGTCTCATGGTATTGGGGGTGCTATATTAAGCTGGATTAGGGCATGGCTATA
The DNA here is from genome assembly GCF_040958095.1 of Procambarus clarkii. Taxonomy (NCBI): domain Eukaryota; kingdom Metazoa; phylum Arthropoda; class Malacostraca; order Decapoda; family Cambaridae; genus Procambarus; species Procambarus clarkii. Next base: position 8,132,924 of record NC_091190.1, on the reverse strand, counting down.
CCAAAGGAAACAGAGAGTTAGTATAAATGGAATCAAGTCAGAGTGGGAAAATGTTGTAAGTGGAGTGCCTCAAGGCTCTGTCCTGGGACCTCTGTTGTTTATAATATATATAAATGATTTAGATTCAGGTTTGAGTAGCAACATTTGCAAATTTGCCGATGATACGAAAATCGGTAGGGAAATTAATTCGGAGGAGGACTCACTATCACTTCAAGTTGATCTAGATAGGGTTTTGAAATGGTCAAAGGATTGGCAGATGCAGTTTAATGCTGATAAATGTAAAGTTCTGAGGTTAGGTAATGATGATAGAGTTACAAGATACGAGCTAGATGGTGTTGTGATTGCGAAGTCGGATTGCGAAAGGGATCTGGGAGTTATGATTAGTAAGAATTTAAAACAAAAGGATCAATGCATAAATGTTCGTAATAAGGCAAATCGGACACTTGGATTTATTAATCGCAGCGTTAGTAACAAGACACCTGGTGTGGTTCTCAAGCTATATCTTGCTCTAGTTAGGCCCCATTTAGATTATGCAGTTCAGTTTTGGTCGCCATATTATAGAATGGATATAAATTCACTTGAACGTGTCCAGCGTAGGATGACTAAGTTAATTCCCCAAATTAGAAATCTTTCATATGAAGAAAGATTAACAAAGCTTAAGTTGCATTCACTGGAAAGGCGAAGAGTTAGGGGTGACATGATGGAGGTTTACAAGTGGATGAATGGACATAACCGGGGGGATATTAATAGGGTATTAAAAGTATCAACACAGGACAGAACACGAAACAATGGATATAAATTGGATAAGTTTAGATTTAGGAAAGACTTGGGTAAATACTGGTTCAGTAACAGGGTTGTTGATTTGTGGAACCAATTGCCGCGTAACATTGTGGAGGTGGGGTCCCTCGATTGTTTCAAGCACGGGTTGGACAAGTATATGAGTGGGATTGGGTGGTTATAGAATAGGAGCTGCCTCGTATGGGCCAATAGGCCTTCTGCAGTTACCTTTGTTCTTATGTTGTTCTTCTTATGGTTAGAAATGTTAAAAAAGAGATAAGGAAAGCAAAAAGAAACTATGAAGTTCGCATAGCAGGGCAAGCAAAGACAAATCCTAAAGGGTTTTTTCAGTTATATCGTACTAAGACTAGGAAGAGGATAGGTCCATTAAAACTGAGACAGGTCAAATAACAGATAGTGATGAAGAGATGAGTAGTATTTTTAATAAATATTTTGTATCTGTATTTACTAAAGAGGAACTTAACAATATGCCTTCAGCCGAACAAATCTATGTGGGTGGGGACGAGGACAGGTTGACGAGTTTAACAGTTACCAGGGAGGATGTTCGTAAACAAATAGTAAATCTCAAACCAAACAAATCCCCAGGGCCGGATGAAGTGTTTGCCAGGGTGCTTAAAGAATGCAAAGAGGAGCTGTGTGACCCACTGTCAACCATATTTAATAAATCAATAGAGTCAGGCAGAGTGCCAGAGTTTTGGAAAGTTGCTAATGTGATACCAGTTTTTAAGAATGGAGATAGATCACTTGCGTCTAACTATCGACCAATTAGCCTAATGTCTATTGTGGGAAAGTTACTCGAATCTATAATAGCAAATAAAATTCGTCTTCATCTTGAAAAACATAAATTAATAATTGAGTCGCAACATGGTTTTATAAATGGCCGTTCATGTTTAACAAATTTGTTATCTTTTTATTCTAGCATTGTTGAGGCAGTTGATAGTGGTAAGGATTGCGATGTTGTATACCTTGACTTTAGCAAAGCTTTTGATACAGTGCCACATGAAAGACTGATTAAAAAAATAGAGTCTCATGGTATTGGGGGTGCTATATTAAGCTGGATTAGGGCATGGCTATACCAAAGGAAACAGAGAGTTAGTATAAATGGAATCAAGTCAGAGTGGGAAAATGTTGTAAGTGGAGTGCCTCAAGGCTCTGTCCTGGGACCTCTGTTGTTTATAATATATATAAATGATTTAGATTCAGGTTTGAGTAGCAACATTTGCAAATTTGCCGATGATACGAAAATCGGTAGGGAAATTAATTCGGAGGAGGACTCACTATCACTTCAAGTTGATCTAGATAGGGCTTTGAAATGGTCAAAGGATTGGCGGATGCAGTTTAATGCTGATAAATGTAAAGTTCTGAGGTTAGGTAATGATGATAGAGTTACAAGATACGAGCTAGATGGTGTTGTGATTGAGAAGTCGGATTGCGAAAGGGATCTGGGAGTTATGATTAGTAAGAATTTAAAACAAAAGGATCAATGCATAAATGTTCGTAATAAGGCAAATCGGACACTTGGATTTATTAATCGCAGCGTTAGTAACAAGACACCTGGTGTGGTTCTCAAGCTATATCTTGCTCTAGTTAGGCCCCATTTAGATTATGCAGTTCAGTTTTGGTCGCCATATTATAGAATGGATATAAATTCACTTGAACGTGTCCAGCGTAGGATGACTAAGTTAATTCCCCAAATTAGAAATCTTTCATATGAAGAAAGATTAACAAAGCTTAAGTTGCATTCACTGGAAAGGCGAAGAGTTAGGGGTGACATGATAGAGGTTTACAAGTGGATGAATGGACATAACCGGGGGGATATTAATAGGGTATTAAAAGTATCAACACAGGACAGAACACGAAACAATGGATATAAATTGGATAAGTTTAGATTTAGGAAAGACTTGGGTAAATACTGGTTCAGTAACAGGGTTGTTGATTTGTGGAACCAATTGCCGCGTAACATTGTGGAGGTGGGGTCCCTCGATTGTTTCAAGCACGGGTTGGACAAGTATATGAGTGGGATTGGGTGGTTATAGAATAGGAGCTGCCTCGTATGGGCCAATAGGCCTTCTGCAGTTACCTTTGTTCTTATGTTCTTATGTATGGGGTGGGGGCTGGTCTTGGAGCGAGACATGAACCCAGCGATAGGTGACGTAAATGGGGATTTCGATGTGGATTCAATATATAACTTATTTAAGAATATTCTAAACAAAGCACAGGAACGTAGTATACCATACAAATTGAATAGATCGAATACAAATGACCCAAACTGGATAACAAAGAATTTGAAGAACCTTATAGGTAAAAAGAGAGCTTGATACAAAAGGATTAAAAATGGGGAGGTCACTTTAGAACAGGAATTCGTACAACTGGTTCGTACAACTGGATAGGTCCATTAAAAACTGAGACAGGTCAAATAACAGATAGTGATGAAGAGATGAGTAGTATTTTTAATAAATATTTTGTATCTGTATTTACTAAAGAGGAACTTAACAATATGCCTTCAGTCGAACAAGTCTATGTGGGTGGGGACGAGGACAGGTTGACGAGTTTAGCAGTTACCAGGGAGGATGTTCTTAAACAAATAGTAAAACTCAAACCAAACAAATCCCCAGGGCCGGATGAAGTGTTTGCTAGGGTGCTTAAAGAATGCAAAGAGGAGCTTTGTGACCCACTGTCAACCATATTTAATAAATCAATAGAGTCAGGCAGAGTGCCAGAGTTTTGGAAAGTTGCTAATGTGATACCAGTTTTTAAGAAAGGAGATAGATCACTTGCGTCTAACTATCGACCAATTAGCCTAACGTCTATTGTGGGAAAGTTACTCGAATCTATAATAGCAAATAAAATTCGTCTTCATCTTGAAAAACATAAATTAATAATTGAGTCGCAACATGGTTTTATAAATGGCCGTTCATGTTTAACAAATTTGTTATCTTTTTATTCTAGCATTGTTGAGGCAGTTGATAGTGGTAAGGATTGCGATGTTGTATACCTTGACTTTAGCAAAGCTTTTGATACAGTGCCACATGAAAGACTGATTAAAAAAATAGAGTCTCATGGTATTGGGGGTGCTATATTAAGCTGGATTAGGGCATGGCTATACCAAAGGAAACAGAGAGTTAGTATAAATGGAATCAAGTCAGAGTGGGAAAATGTTGTAAGTGGAGTGCCTCAAGGCTCTGTCCTGGGACCTCTGTTGTTTATAATATATATAAATGATTTAGATTCAGGTTTGAGTAGCAACATTTGCAAATTTGCCGATGATACGAAAATCGGTAGGGAAATTAATTCGGAGGAGGACTCACTATCACTTCAAGTTGATCTAGATAGGGTTTTGAAATGGTCAAAGGATTGGCAGATGCAGTTTAATGCTGATAAATGTAAAGTTCTGAGGTTAGGTAATGATGATAGAGTTACAAGATACGAGCTAGATGGTGTTGTGATTGCGAAGTCGGATTGCGAAAGGGATCTGGGAGTTATGATTAGTAAGAATTTAAAACAAAAGGATCAATGCATAAATGTTCGTAATAAGGCAAATCGGACACTTGGATTTATTAATCGCAGCGTTAGTAACAAGACACCTGGTGTGGTTCTCAAGCTATATCTTGCTCTAGTTAGGCCCCATTTAGATTATGCAGTTCAGTTTTGGTCGCCATATTATAGAATGGATATAAATTCACTTGAACGTGTCCAGCGTAGGATGACTAAGTTAATTCCCCAAATTAGAAATCTTTCATATGAAGAAAGATTAACAAAGCTTAAGTTGCATTCACTGGAAAGGCGAAGAGTTAGGGGTGACATGATAGAGGTTTACAAGTGGATGAATGGACATAACCGGGGGGATATTAATAGGGTATTAAAAGTATCAACACAGGACAGAACACGAAACAATGGATATAAATTGGATAAGTTTAGATTTAGGAAAGACTTGGGTAAATACTGGTTCAGTAACAGGGTTGTTGATTTGTGGAACCAATTGCCGCGTAACATTGTGGAGGTGGGGTCCCTCGATTGTTTCAAGCACGGGTTGGACAAGTATATGAGTGGGATTGGGTGGTTATAGAATAGGAGCTGCCTCGTATGGGCCAATAGGCCTTCTGCAGTTACCTTTGTTCTTATGTTGTTCTTCTTATGGTTAGAAATGTTAAAAAAGAGATAAGGAAAGCAAAAAGAAACTATGAAGTTCGCATAGCAGGGCAAGCAAAGACAAATCCTAAAGGGTTTTTTCAGTTATATCGTACTAAGACTAGGAAGAGGATAGGTCCATTAAAACTGAGACAGGTCAAATAACAGATAGTGATGAAGAGATGAGTAGTATTTTTAATAAATATTTTGTATCTGTATTTACTAAAGAGGAACTTAACAATATGCCTTCAGCCGAACAAATCTATGTGGGTGGGGACGAGGACAGGTTGACGAGTTTAACAGTTACCAGGGAGGATGTTCGTAAACAAATAGTAAATCTCAAACCAAACAAATCCCCAGGGCCGGATGAAGTGTTTGCCAGGGTGCTTAAAGAATGCAAAGAGGAGCTTTGTGACCCACTGTCAACCATATTTAATAAATCAATAGAGTCAGGCAGAGTGCCAGAGTTTTGGAAAGTTGCTAATGTGATACCAGTTTTTAAGAATGGAGATAGATCACTTGCGTCTAACTATCGACCAATTAGCCTAATGTCTATTGTGGGAAAGTTACTCGAATCTATAATAGCAAATAAAATTCGTCTTCATCTTGAAAAACAAATTAATAATTGAGTCGCAACATGGTTTTATAAATGGCCGTTCTTGTTTAACAAATTTGTTATCTTTTTATTCTAGCATAGTTGAGGCAGTTGATAGTGGTAAGGATTGTGATGTTGTGTACCTTGACTTTAGCAAAGCTTTTGGTACAGTGCCACATGAAAGACTGATTAAAAAGATAGAGGCTCATGGTATTGGGGGTGCTATATTAAACTGGATTAGGGCATGGCTATACCAAAGGAAACAGAGAGTTAGTATAAATGGAGTCAAGTCAGAGTGGGAAAATGTTGTAAGTGGAGTGCCTCAAGGCTCTGTCCTGGGACCTCTGTTGTTTATAATATATATAAATGATTTAGATTCAGGTTTGAGTAGCAACAATTGCAAATTTGCCGATGATACGAAAATCGGAAGGGAAATTAATTCGGAGGAGGACTCACTATCACTTCAAGTTGATCTAGATAGGGTTTTGAAATGGTCAAATGATTGGCAAATGCAGTTTAATGCTGATAAATGTAAAGTTCTGTGGCTAGGAAATGATGATAGAGTTACAAGATACGAGCTAGATGGTGTTGAGATTGCGAAGTCGGATTGCAAAAGGAATCTGGGAGTTATGATTAGTAAGAATTTAAAACAAAAGGATCAATGCATGAATGTTCGTAATAAGGCGAATAGGACACTGGGATTTATTAATCGAAGCGTTAGTAACAAGACACCTGGTGTGGTTCTTAAGTTATATCTTGCTCTGGTTAGGCCCCATTTAGATTATGCAGTTCAGTTTTGGTCGCCATATTATAGAATGGATATAAATTCACTTGAACGTGTCCAACGTAGGATGACTAAGTTAATTCCCCAAATTAGAAATCTTTCATATGAAGAAAGATTAACAAAGCTTAAGTTGCATTCACTGGAAAGGCGAAGAGTTAGAGGTGACATGATAGAGGTTTACAAGTGGATGAACGGACATAACAGGGGGGATATTAATAGGGTATTAAAAATATCAACACAAGACAGAACACGAAACAATGGGTATAAATTGGATAAGTTTAGATTTAGGAAAGACTTGGGTAAATACTGGTTCAGTAACAGGGTTGTTGATTTGTGGAACCAATTGCCGCGTAACGCGATGGAGGTGGGGTCCCTCGATTGTTTCAAGCGCGGGTTGGACAAGTATATGAGTGGGATTGGGTGGTTATAGAATAGGAGCTGCCTCGTATGGGCCAATAGGCCTTCTGCAGTTACCTTTGTTCTTATGTTCTTATGTTACTAACGCTGCGATTAATAAATCCAAGTGTCCGATTTGCCTTATTACGAACATTTATGCATTGATCCTTTTGTTTTAAACTCTTACTAATCATAACTCCCAGATCCCTTTCGCAATCCGACTTCGCAATCTCAACACCATCTAGCTCGTATCTTGTAACTCTATCATCATTACCTAACCTCAGAACTTTAAATTTATCAGCATTAAACTGCATCTGCCAATCCTTTGACCATTTCAAAACCCTATCTAGATCAACTTGAAGTGATAGTGAGTCCTCCTCCGAATTAATTTCCCTACAGATTTTCGTATCATCGGCAAATTTGCAAATGTTGCTACTGAAACCTGAATCTAAATCATTTATATATATTATAAACAACAGAGGTCCCAGGACAGAGCCTTGAGGCACTTTACTTACAACATTTTCCCACTCTGACTTGATTCCATTTATACTAACTCTCTGTTTCCTTTGGTATAGCCATGCCCTAATCCAGCTTAATATAGCACCCCCAATACCATGAGACTATCTTTTTAATCAGTCTTTCATGTGGCACTGTATCAAAAGCTTTGCTAAAGTCAAGGTACACAACATCACAATCCTTACCACTATCAACTGCCTCAACTATGCTAGAATAAAAAGATAACAAATTTGTTAAACATGAACGGCCATTTATAAAACCATGTTGCGACTCAATTATTAATTTATGTTTTTCAAGATGAAGACAAATTTTATTTGCTATTATAGATTCGAGTAACTTTCCCACAATAGACGTTAGGCTAATTGGTCGATAGTTAGACGGAAGTGATCTATCTCCTTTCTTAAAAACTGGTATCACATTAGCAACTTTCCAAAACTCTGGCATTCTGCCTGACTCTATTGATTTATTATATATGGTTGACAGTGGGTCACAAAGCTCCTCTTTGCATTCTTTAAGTACCCTGGCAAACACTTCATCCGGCCCTGGGGATTTGTTTGGTTTGAGTTTTACTATTTGTTTAAGAACATCCTCCCTGGTAACTGTTAAACTCGTCAACCTGTCCTCGTCCCCACCTACATAGACTTGTTCGGCTGAAGGCATATTGTTAAGTTCCTCTTTAGTAAATACAGATACAAAATATTTATTAAAAATACTACTCATCTCTTCATCACTATCTGTTATTTGACCTGTCTCAGTTTTTAATGGACCTATCCTTTCCCTAGTCTTAGTACGATATAACTGAAAAAAACCTTTAGGATTTGTCTTTGCTTGCCCTGCTATGCGAACTTCATAGTTTCTTTTTGCTTTCCTTATCTCTTTTTTAACATTTCTAACCAGTTGTACGGATTCCTGTTCTAAAGTGACCTCCCCATTTTTAATCCTTTTGTACCAAGCTCTCTTTTTACCTATAAGGTTCTTCAAATTCTTTGTTATCCACTTTGGGTCATTGGTATTCGATCTATTCAATTTGTATGGTATACTACGTTCCTGTGCTTTGTTTAGAATATTCTTAAATAAGTTATATATTGAATCCACATCGAAATCCACATTTAAGTCACCTATCGCTGGGTTCATGTCTCGCTCCAAGACCGGCCCACACCCCATACCCAAGACTTTCCAATCAATTTGACCCAAAAAATTTCTTAGGCTATTAAAATCAGCTTTTCGAAAATCTGGCCCTTTAACAGAATTTTCTCCTACTGGTCTATTCCATTCTATGCTAAATCTGATTAACAGAATTTTCTCCTACTGGTCTATTCCATTCTATGCTAAATCTGATTTCTTTGTGATCACTGTTCCCTAGCACACTCCCTATTTCGATGTCATTAATTTGTGTTTCCCTGTTAGTTAACACTAAATCTAAAATATTATTTTCCGGTGTTGGTTCCTTAATGTGTTGCGTAAGAAAGCAATCGTCAATTAATTATAGAAAATCTTCTGCTTCACTATTCCCTGTTTTGTTCAACCCGTTTATTCCGCTAAAATTAGTCACCCATAACATAAATACTGTTAGATCTAGATGCTCTAGATATTTCATCCCATAGGTGCTTTGCTTCCATTCTGTCTAAATTTGGTGGCCTATATATATCTCCTATTATAATATTATTAGCTTTTTCGTTTAATTCTATCCAAATAGTTTCTGTGTGTGGCTCAGTTTTGATTCCCTCTTTGAGACTGCATTTCAAATTGTCCCTGACATATATGGCTACTCCACCTCCTCGTCTAATATATCTATCTGTGTGAAATAGTTTAAATCCATTTATTTGATATTCAGCTAATAGTTCTCTATTTTCTACATTCATCCACGTTTCGGTAAGTGCAATAATATCTATTTTTTCTGTGCAGACAAGAGCATTTAATTCGTTAATTTTATTTCTTAGACTTCTACTGTTAGTGTAATATACCCTAAGTGAATTGTTATTTTGAGGCCCTTCTCTTTCCCTGATCATTTTGCCAATTCCTTTCTCCCACAAACACATACTTTTATTACCTCCTTCCTCCAAATCAGTTCCCATACCTCTATCTACTAACAGTTTAAACCCAAACAAACACCTCTAACCACTGGTTCCAACGAGTTCGCAACAGCAACAACCCCAGCTCTCGATAGATGTACCCCATCACGAGCATACATTTCATTTCTTCCATAGAAGTGTTCCCAGTTGTCTATGAAAGATATTGCATTTGATTTGCAATATCTTTCCAGCCGGCAATTGACACCAAGTGCTCTCGATATCCATTCATTTCCCACTCCCTTTCTTGGAAGAATGCCACATATGATCGGGATTCCTCCCTTGCTCCTAACTAATTCTATGGCTGTTTTATACCTCTGAATCAGTTCCTCACTCCTAACTCGACCAACATCATTTCCTCCCACGCTAATGCAAATAATGGGATTGTTGGCCTATTGGCCCATACTAGGCAGCTCCTATTTATAACAACCCAATCCCACTCATATACATGTCCAACCCATGCAGGGGGTAATGATGTTGGGCGAGTTAGGAGTGAGGAACTAATACAGAGATTTAGGACAGCCATTGAATTAGTTAGGAGCAAGGGAGGAATCCCGATCATATGTGGCATTCTTCCAAGAAAGGGAGTGGGAAATGAATGGATGTAGAGGGCACTTGGTGTCAATTGCCGGCTGGAAAGATATTGCAAATCAAATGCAATATCTTTCATAGACAACTGGGAACACTTCTATGGAAGAAATGAAATGTATGCTCGTGATGGGGTGCATCTATCGAAGGCTGGGGTTGTTGCTGTTGCGAACTCGTTGGAACCAGTGGTTAGAGGTGTTTGTTTGGGTTTAAACTGTTAGTAGATAGTGGTATGGGAATTGATTTGGAGGAAGGAGGTAATAAAAGTATGTGTTCGTGGGAGAAAAGAATTGGCAAAATGATCAGAGAAAGAAAAGGGCCTCAAAATAACAATTCACTTAGGATATATTACACTAACAGTAGAAGTCTAAGAAATAAAATTAATGAATTAAATGCTCTTGTCTGCACAGAACAAATAGATATTATTGCACTTACCGAAACGTGGATGAATGTAGAAAATAGAGAACTATTAGCTGAATATCAGATAAATGGATTTAAACTATTTCACACAGATAGATATATTAGACGAGAAGGTGGAGTAGCCATATATGTTAGGGACAACTTGAAATGTAGTCTCAAAGAGGGAATCAAAACTGAGCCACACACAGAAACTATTTGGATAGAATTAAACGAAAAAGCAAATAATATTATAATAGGAGTTATATATAGGCCACCAAATTTAGACAGAATGGAAGCAAAGCATCTATGGGATGAAATATCTAGAGCATCTAGATCTAACAGTATTTATATCATGGGTGACTTTAATTTTAGTGGAATAAACTGGGTGAACAAAACAGGGAATAGTGAAGCAGAAGATTTTCTAGAATTAATTGACGATTACTTTCTTACGCAACACATTAAGGAACCAACGCGGGAAAATAATATTTTAGATTTAGTGTTAACTAACAGGGAAACACAAATTAATGACATCAAAATAGGGAGTGAACCCAGCGATAGGTGACGTAAATGGGGATTTCGATATGGATTCAATATATAACTTATTTAAGAATATTCTAAACAAAGCACAGGAACGTAGTATACCATACAAATTGAATAGATCGAATACTAATGACCCAAAGTGGATAACAAAGAATTTGAAGAACCTTATAGGTAAAAAGAGAGCTTGGTACAAATGGATTAAAAATGGGGAGGTCACTTTCGAACAGGAATTCGTACAACTGGTTAGAAATGTTAAAAAAGAGATAAGGAAAGCAAAAAGAAACTATGAAGTTCGCATAGCAGGGCAAGCAAAGACAAATCCTAAAGGGTTTTTTCAGTTATATCGTACTAAGACTAGGGAAAGGATAGGTCCATTAAAAACTGAGACAGGTCAAATAACAGATAGTGATGAAGAGATGAGTAGTATTTTTAATAAATATTTTGTATCTGTATTTACTAAAGAGGAACTTAACAATATGCCTTCAGCCGAACAAGTCTATGTGGGTGGGGACGAGGACAGGTTGACGAGTTTAACAGTTACCAGGGAGGATGTTCTTAAACAAATAGTAAAACTCAAACCAAACAAATCCCCAGGGCCGGATGAAGTGTTTGCCAGGGTGCTTAAAGAATGCAAAGTGGAGCTTTGTGACCCACTGTCAACCATATTTAATAAATCAATAGAGTCAGGCAGAGTGCCAGAGTTTTGGAAAGTTGCTAATGTGATACCAGTTTTTAAGAATGGAGATAGATCACTTGCGTCTAACTATCGACCAATTAGCCTAACGTCTATTGTGGGAAAGTTACTCGAATCTATAATAGCAAATAAAATTCGTCTTCATCTTGAAAAACATAAATTAATAATTGAGTCGCAACCTGGTTTTATAAATGGCCGTTCATGTTTAACAAATTTGTTATCTTTTTATTCTAGCATTGTTGAGGCAGTTGATAGTGGTAAGGATTGCGATGTTGAGTACCTTGACTTTAGCAAAGCTTTTGATACAGTGCCACATGAAAGACTGATTAAAAAGATAGAAGCTCATGGTATTGGGGGTGCTATATTAAGCTGGATTAGGGCATGGCTATACCAAAGGAAACTGAGAGTTAGTATAAATGGAGTCAAGTCAGAGTGGGAAAGTAATTTTATAGGTTATTTTGTCGGCTCCATCCCCTGGAGCCGACAAAATAACCTATAAAATTATTAGAAACCTCGGCCCAGAGGGAGAAGCTGCATACCTAAGGTTAATTAATTTAGCCTGGACTTCTCAAACTAGACCTTCTGCTTGGAATAGAGCAGACATAGTGCCGATCCCAAAACCCAAAGATCCAGCTAATCCCAGGCCCATCTCTCTCCAAAGCTGTGCAGCCAAGACGGCTGACAGAATGGCACTCAACAGACTGGAGTGGAAAATGCCTAAAATGCACCATGATATGTATGCCTATAGAAGCAACCCGTTCTCACACAAGACAGTACATATATGACTAGTGCTTAAAGTCAATATGTGGAATGTGATTTAGTACATATGTGATATATTCCCAGTTAACTTTTTTACCAAGGCTCAAACTCTTCCTCACGTACCAATTTACGTCTCACAGTACTCGTCCATCAACGTAGATAGCTGAATAGTCGTGATTGGTTCAATTATAACGAAAATTGTAGTTTTCAGGTCCCACATGGGTTGTGAAATTCACCTACTATTGTCCATGCTCTTATAATATTACAGATCAGCTACATCCTATTGAAGGCTCGTAGTTTTGTTTTGAGAAATATTAGTTGTTCTTAGTAAATTATAATAAGCACAATAAATTATTACATAGAATAAGTGCTTCACCAATCAATATTATATACCATAGTTTGTGCTTTAGAAATCTTTAAAGAATGTTTTGTAGGAACGCTAACAGAAAACGATGTTATGTTGGAATGTATATAGGGTAAACTACTGCAAACAGGATGGTATGGTGTGGATTATTGGAAACTATAGGATTAGTATAGGGTCCACTACCACCTGTTAGGTGGGTAAGGGGTCCAATAACACCCGCAGGATGAGTATGGGGGTCACATCCACCCACAGGAATGGTATGGGGATCACTTCCACCCACAGGAAGGGTATGGGATCCAATACCATCCACTGGATGTGTATTGCGTCCACTACCACCGACAGGATGGGTATGGGCTCACAACCACCCACAGGATAGGTATGGGGTCCAATACCACCCACAGGATGAGTATGGGGTCCACTATAACCCACAGGATGGGTATGGGGCTCCAACCACCCACAGAATAAGTATGGGGTACAATAACACCCACTGGATATGTATGGCATCCATTGCCCCCACAGGATGACTATAGGGTACAGTATCGCCCACAGGATTAGTATATAGGGTTCACTGCCGCCTACAGAGTCGGTATGGGGTCCACCGCCACCCACAGGGTCGGTATGGGGTCCACTACCGCCCACAGGGTCGCTATGAAGTCAACTACCGTCCACAGGGTCGGTAGGGGTCCACTACCGCCCACAGGGTCGGCAGGGGGTCCACTGCCACCCACTGGGTCGGTAGGGGGTCCACTGCCGCCCACAGGATCGATAGGGGGTCCACTGCCGCCCACAGGGTCGATATGGGGGGGGTCCACTACCGCCCACAGGATCGATAGGGGGTCCACTACCGCCCACAGGATCGATAGGGGGTCCACTGCCGCCCACAGGGTCGGTAGGGGGTCCACTGCCGCCCACACGTTCGGTAGGGGTCCACTGCCGCCCACAGGGTCGGTAGGGGGTCCACTGCCGCCCACAGGATCGATAGGGGGTCCACTGCCGCCCACAGGGTCGATAGGGGGTCCCTTACCGCCCACAGGGTCTCTATGAAGTCAACTACCGCCCATAGTGTTTGTATAGTGTCCACTATCGCCCATAGTGTTATTATGGGGTCCACTACCCCTCATAGGGTTGGTATGGGGGTCCATTACTACCCACAGGGTGTGTCTGGGGTCTATTTTGGCAATACTGCTTTTCCAATCTCATTTGTTGTTCAATGTAAAATATTTGTTGCTCGACTTGCAACAATTTATATATATATATATATATATATAGTATAGTGCCTTTGCAATAATGTACCAATGTGTGTATTTTCATAACTCGTTTTAAATTGTTGAAAAATAAATAACTACATTGTGAATGCAAGTCAATGTTTACATGCTAAATCAGAGTTGCCAGATTCCGCTTAAAATAGCAAATTGTGCTTATTTTCAAAGCTTGAGAATTTAGCTTTAAAGTAGTTAAAAAACTACGAATTTCGCAATTTGCTATGTACTTTAGTGTACTATTTTAAAATAAGGTTGGTTTTTAAGCTGCAAGTCATATGAATCTCAAAAAAAGTATATTATTAACAATCTTATCTCCATAGTTCACTAGTTTCTGTAAATCAGATCTGGTAACTGTAGGCCAAGTACTGGAAGACTCAAGACACAATGTGTTGAAGCTATTCTCTTTGAAGAAGTCATCTCGACAGGATCTTCCAGCTCCAGCTATAAAACTTCACCAAACATGGATCTACCTAGTACATCAAATGGTAAGGAATTACTAAACTGTACAAAGTTTTATGCTAGAACATTTGTTACAGAATTGTCCCTGTCAGGGACAATTCAGTCCCTATTCTATGTGTACTCCATCACATAGTGACGGAGTATGTGGGAATAATTTTGTTGACACTGTCCATTTTGTCAATTCTACAACAGCAGATAATATGAATTCCCAGAGATATTTGTAACTTGAGATACTTGGTTTGGTTTGGTTAAGTTAGGTTAGGTTAGCCTAACCCAGTAAATCCTCCCCGGCTAGAATATAAACCCCGGACAAAGTGCTCGTGAAATGCCAGGCATTTGCAAATATGAGGATGTGGTTGATTATATTATATTCTTTTCTATATCATAGATGTTCAATATATGAAAAATATTTTAGACTTAAAAATGGACCCCTGAGGTACTCAACTTACCACATTTCTTCATATTCATTCCCATTTAGTATGACCTTTTGCTCTCTTTGTTTTAACTATTGTTTTGTGCACTTTACAATTTTTTTCATGAACCTGTAATTTCCTTGCTAGTCTTCCATGTGGTACCTTATTAAAGTCTTTAGCATAATCCATGTATACTACATCCACCGGAAACCCTTTATCTGAGTACCATGTTACCATGTCCCAAAAGTGAGGAGGTTTATAAGGTAGCATCTGTTTTTAAGAAGACCATGGTGTGTCGATTGAATAAGATTGTTCACTGAAAGATGGTAAATGATTCCCTCCCTTAGGATTTTCGCCACGAGCTTGCAGATGTGTTATACCTAGCTGATCGGACATTAGTTTTGTGCTTAACTCTTTCTGCTTTTTTTTTAAATACTGTAAGGGTGAAATTTTCATATTTCAAATCTCGGGGTACTATCCCTTGGTTCAGATATTTTGTGGAAAGTATTTTTAGCAGTATTCATAGTTCTTCTGTCAGTTTATTTTCCTTTATAATTAAGGTTTGTTTTCTTTTGTACCATAGAAAGTACCACAGAAAGGTGTTATAATGTTGTGTTAGCTTTTCTGTACAATTTTTCTTTTTTGTTTGTATAAAAGGCTATGCAATGAATTCAAATATTTACGCTACCAATCAATTTTTCAGATAGATCATCGGATTTTGACAGTATGCTGTACATACCAGATGTTCCAAAAATAACTACAGACAACAATAATGGTACTGTGTTTACTATTTTTATACTTTATATATAGGAAGACAAGTTCAATCAATGAGCATTTTAATATATCATCAAAATTTTCATACATTTCTTTCACTTTGTTACACTTGTAAAAACTTATTCTTAGCTATATTTATATAAATGTTAATACCACTGTTAAATGAACATATTGATTTGTGTCCTTATTAGTTATAGCTTATTTATGTTGACCCAGCACCTTACTAAAGGGATTACCTTAACTTGTGTCACTATCTCTCTAGGGGGCTCCAGGTAGGCAGTATAGGTAATGCCACTAACATGCATATCATTATGGGAAAGTCCATAATTTAACACATAATTATAAGTAGGTAATTTGTAGCAAATTTTAAGATTATTAATAGGTACATTGTAGCATAATTTTGCATAAGCATAATTTTCTTGTTTTGTTCTTGTACTTTTCCTTCGAACACTATTATTTTCTCTTCAGAATTTCACCGGAGAATAGCAGTGATGACTAGAGAACATCTTGAACGTGAGTACCAGAAAGCACGTGCTGCAATGATACAAAGAAATGAGTACTTGAAGAGACTCTTAAACGTGGAGGAACCAAACTCAATAAAGGTGACAAACAAGAAACAGAAAAAAGATAACATACAGGATGTATCACACATTAATTCAAAACAAAGACCAGCTGCACCCCAATCTGATGGTAATCTTCTATTATTTTTTTAACAATATTTCTACAGCTGTTATTTGTGTACTTTCCAATAATATTTGTTGCCTATTTTTAAGTGTATGCTAGACAATTATGGAGATTAAATTACTATAACACTGAACAACTTGGTAGCATAAAGTTAGTTATAGTAATATCTTGAGATTTGTCTGAAAATATTAATACTTGTATACAATTTGCAATTATGTACCATGCTTAAATCTTCAAATGTGCCACCCAGACATTCTGCCTGCTATACTTTCACCACCACACATTCAAAATGCGGGCTATTCTACTAGTGGCAGAACGTACACTCAAAGTTATTTGGCAGCTGGTGAAGAAACTTTGGAATCATTTGATGTTGGTATGTCCCAACATCATTTGTTGGTATTTAAATGAGGGTTTATTTAATGGACACACGTCATAAATATTATGTACCAAAATTGTGCCTAATGCCTATGAAATTTTGTTTAACATATTATACTAATCATTCCTTTCACTTACAAATTTTTCTTACTAATTTGTAATCCCATATTTCAAAGTACTTGCTGCAGAACTTGAACAAATTAAAGATTCTCAGCCAAGTGTTTCTGACTGGCAAAAAAGAAGAAAAAATGCAGAGATTAATTGGGGAGAAAGCAGGGCAATGCTGTTCAATTGGACATTGTCTGAGTTGGGTGTTCCAGATAAAGGTAAATTAAATATTGCTGTGTTCATTAAGGTTATACTGTATAATAAGCATCATATGCAAATTAATGACACTCTATTAATACATTTAGACTTCAGATTGTTTAAAATGTTAGGTATACAGTATTTAAAATTAGTATAAATAATTACCCCTTTTTTCATCAGGTAAAGTTTGTGTACAATGTACAAATTGTGAGGCAAGCATCAAATGTGAAGACTGTTTTGCATTTTTGTGTCACATTTGTGACCAAATGCAACATTTTCTCATGCCTTTCCACCACAGATTATATTGGAAAAATGGCTTTTATGAGCCATTAGACCCGACACAAACTGTGTGCCCTGAAGGAAATATCTTTCACTGGAGTAAGTATACGATACCTGTATAAAATCCGTACTTTGTTCCGAGATTACTTCTACTTCCCAATCCCAGTCTAGAGCTATGATTATCTTGGTATAACAAAATAAAATGAATAAATGTTTCATTTCAGTCATTACAACATTTGGAGAAGTCTTAAAGTTTAAACCTGACACTTGGTTTTATAGATTGATTTAATCGTCTGATTGTTTCTTTTCTGTGAATTTCTCAGTCATTATCTGGAGAATAATGTCAATATTTTGTACAATCAAGAAACAATGAAATATTCAGTCTGAAATTCTTTTCCATAAAACTCATTTTGTCAAACTGTCTTCCTTTTCTTTGTTACCAGAACCTGTTGTACCAGCCCAACCACCAAATTCTTGCCCCTACTGCACAGATTGCAAGTTTAAAATTTCAAGCTCCAGCAATCTCTGCATCTTCAACACTATAATGGGTAAATAAACTTTAAAATTTACCCTTTTATTTCCATTACCGGATATTCCTGAATCACAATACATTTTGAAATTTTTGTTGCTATAAATGTTAATTTTTACATCACTATTTTAGCAAGTCGCCACACCACTCAATGCACTGTATTTTAAACTACAGGAAGGTATGACCTCTATACTCCAATCTATACATGCCACTGTGGATATGAGCATCAACAACTAGGCAAGACCATGCACAAGTCTGGTTTCTATTCATCATTAGGAAAGAGCAGCACATTCTACAGCACCAGTCTGCTTGAATCATGGCACCATATAAAAAGAAATTGTCCCGGAACATCATTTCGGGCATTAGTCACTGCACTGGAATCCTTTGGTGCTTCTCGTGGGCGTGTATGTTTTGATACCGTTATTCTTAATATTTTCAGTTTTATATTTCAATACAAAAATTATCAAAATTTTGTAGTAATGTATATTCATTTATTAATAATTAGTTTTTAATTTTGTTCGAACACAAAATGGAATGTTTTTTTTGTTTATTTATCTTATGTCATAATATGCATTTTAAATGTCACCATCTAAAAAATTCTATTCCTAGATTGGACCCATTAATTATATAACTTCGAAGAGAGTGTTCTTCGAATGGCGATTCCAGCAATATGAGCTGAGAAAAATTAGAGGAGAAGCTGACAATGAGTGTCCTGCTTGTGATAAAACCCCTTTAGCAGTACATATTGATGGCAACAAGAAGCTGTATCGTTACAACAAAGTTGGGAGGTAATAAAATGTGCTTTACAGATACTTAATGTATAGTATTCTTTTGTTCTCTACACACACTATATTATAATGAATTATATTGTCTTCAAATTAATGTTCTTATAAATAAAGTATGCACATATAAATATACATTGTCATATGACATATTTTTTAACTGAGTATGTCTTTATAGTTTGCCTTTCAATTGCATCCATATCATCATTTTATTTATCTAACACCATGTAAATTTTTGTTTTATGTAAAATTTAGCAGTGCATCAGAATTCTTCATATAAAACATTTTTTGATACCCCATTACCCATTGTTTAATATTATAGTGGTTACAGACAATAAATAATTATTTCTGAATTATCATTGCAGAGGTATCAGAAACCCCTATTATTCTGATAGTATCTTCAGCAAAGATGAAGATGTTCAAGCTCATGTTGGCACTATTCAGAGCTTGAAAACTAAGGTGAGTTTTATTATATATTGAGAAACCTTCAATTTTACCTAATAACTGTTTGGCGACTATAACATATGGTGGCCATTTTTGTATTTTTTCATTATAGTTTATATATATTGAATAAGGAAATATAACCCATAGAAATTCTTATGTGCAACAACAATGCCTATCGCGCAAAATAATCTCTACCTTCTACCCGTCCTACATAATTATAATCATGCTCACCAACTGGTTATTTAGTTACTATAAATATTTTTGTTTAACAGAGTAAGCACACGTGTGGAGTGTCTACATGGAAAGCTGCTCAAAATAAGCCTCTTTCATTCCAAAGTTTGGATGAAACAGGAATCAGCATGGCCTCCTGTCGACATGGTATTATCCTCCACACCTTGAATATGTATCAAGGAGAGCTGTACAGTTATGCCCACTATTTGCAAATTATGTATTTCAAATACGTAAAGTTTATTTGTCAAGACATAATTTGCAAATATTGGCCATGGGCCTTAACTGTGGCTCAGAAACAATCACATTTTCACATTGGTCAAGCAAAGCCATTTTTAGGAGTCCTACATGCAAAAGGACATGCTTGGTATTGTCAGGTAAATAAAAATATAACATTACATTTATGTATACTAATGTATACATTTATGTATACTAATTAAATTTAATGTAATGTATACATTACATTAAATATAATAAGTACAGTTTGTGTAAAAAAATTTAAGATTTCTGATTGTTTAAGATTAATGATATACGTATCATTTAATATAGTAGGAGGCTTTTAATTTTTGTACAATAATTTGAATTTTTTTTTACTGTATACTTTTATGTTAAAGGTATTGTATGGAGGGCGGTGGCAAGAAGGAAGTGGCATGACTTTAGGGGAAGAGGCAGAGCAAGTGTTTGCATACCTCTCACGATACAACTCTACAACTAAAAACATGCTGAAAGCTGCTATTTGTTTATATGGTTCATCTGATCAAGTTTTTTATTATTTTACCTGCCCTGTAATCAGTATAATGCGATTTGTATTCAGTATTCAATAAGTATCAACTCCCTCAAATAATCAATAAAAGAATGAAAACATATTGGTCAAACTTGAGTTGGTCGTGGTGAGTAAAGGTATGTTATGAAACTGTTATTAATCTATGCTCTTCAAGATGTTCATTGCTATAAATATTTTTCTCAGAAAGAACAGAAGAACTCACAGAGGGTGCAGTCTTTTGGAACCATCGAAAAATTGATGGACTGGCTCGTGCATTAGTTACTCGACTCAGAAAGGTACTAAAAATAATATATATTTATTTTATTTATTTGTATTTATTTTGAAACTTATTATAATGCATTTATATGTGAAAGGTATTATAATGCATTTATAGGTTAGTTATGTGTTCAGATCATGTACTACATATATTTTCCATTATAAATTAGCGACCATTTCCTTGAATTAACTGCTTGAACTTTTTCAATATATCAATAAGGTTAATTTGTATAAAGTATATAGTATTTAATTAACCTAAATGTATGAGTCCGAGATATATCAAATGTGTTCACAGAGAAATCACAGTATCGTGATATATCATGGGAACTGTGATGAGGGTTTGAACCCCATGCACTGAGTGCTCTCAGATGCATGCTCTAGTTCACTACGCCACGACATGGTCAGATGAATTGCAACTTGGAGTACTACTGCACCCACAAGGATCCCAAGGCTTCCACTGAAGCCAAACCAGGTTTCACACAATTCCCCCATGAACTCGGTCTCTGTCATTCAGTAGTTCTGCCTTTGATGCCCCCATTTCAATGTCTTTCTCCATGTATTGATATATCACAATAATATGAATTCTATGTGTATTGAAAGGGCCATCAGAGGTAAAACTACTGGAGGACACAGACCAAGTACATGGGAAACTGCATGCACAACCGCCCATGGAATGGGTATGGGGGTGCATAATTAACAAAAATTGAATTGTGGGTTCATTAGTACCCTAGGTTGCAATTCTTTTGACCATGTTGTGGCGCATTCAACTACAGCAAGCATCTGGGAATGCCAAGCCCATAGGTTCGAACCACTCATCACGGTTAATGTGATTTGTTCATTAAATTTATTATATTTTCAAATAGGCCAGAGAGACGGAAATAACAGTTTCAAATGAGATCGACAAACTTGATGTTCAAAAGTCATTGATTCAAGAATGGCGATCTGACCTACAAATGATTTGTAAGGAGTTAGAGTTAAACACTGGAACAACCTCGAAGAACATAAAATATTCTATCGAGGCAGTTGCAGACTCTATCAGGCATCGCAAAAATCTGATTGCCACTGATGCAGGTAGGCTTACTATTTCTTTGTTAACTCTGAAGCAATTTCTATTTAGCTCTTGTCTATAATTTCTATGTAGGTAAATGATGAGGAAATTTTTTTAACAACTTTAAAACTTTCAGCCAAAAAACTTTATTTGCAGCATCCAGTAAAATGCGCTCTTCACTCCGGCACAGAAATGAGTGTGATAGGAAAAAGCTTCAAGGCTTCATAAAAATCTACAATAGTGAAAACTCTGAAATTCTCAGTGAAAAGGATGCAATAGAAGGTATCCTGCCATGGCACAATTTATTGCCTCATCATAGCCAAAATGGTATGTAACTACATCTCATTTTATCAGGGGTTACAATTCGGCCTTATCAAGATAACTAACATTTAGCATGCATAATGGATAAGCTTTACTTATTTTTGAAGTAAAATATCATCACTACTGTTTGTAAAATAGGTGCAGTATCATAATCCGTAGGTTTTTATCAGGTTGATACTGCACAATAAACTATGTATAGTATGTATAATGCAAGTACCTAAACTGTAATTACATTAAATTGAGTTGTAGTTTACTTGCAGTAAATATAATTTTCCTCTTTTATTAGTGTCCCTTGCTCAAAAAAAGAAGGCAGTAGAAGATGTGGAGCTTCAGAAGAGATCCAGAGAAGAGCAACAACACACTGTTCAAGAAATGCTGCATTATCTCGCATATTACAAGAATAAGAGAGAGATTTTAACCGAACATACTGAAGAGTTGTTATGTGGAATTTTTCCTTCATATCTAAGCAAGGTAAGCTAACAGCCTAAATGTGTGTTGCAATTCAGTTCTTCATAAACATTTATCCAGCAGAATTTTATACTTGAGTAAAGTCTTGCTATTTACAACTTTGACAGGTAGACAATTCCATGGTTTTCATATACTGTACTGGTGTGTTTTACATATATTTGAACTTTTACCGAAAACTTTATTTATTTATTCTAATTTCTTTAGTATTTTCAGGGAAATTTGTAAATGTCTTAAACCCCATTAAATAGTCTATATATTACAGGATCCTAACAAGTACACTATTGAAGAGAAGCACCTATCAACCAAAAATAAGAGTGGAATCTTGGCTCTTTTGAAGCAAGGGCAAAAGTTGTGTTCTGACAAGCTGAGTGATGCAAAGCGTTTATTTGGATACCAGGAAGAGGATGTTGATGTTTCCGAGCCCTACCTGGAGCTTTGTGACAGTGAAGATGATGATGATGAAGATGAAGATTTACTACTAAACTGATGATACAAAAGTTAAGTATAATAAATTTTACCTGATTTCTCTTGCTAATTTCTCTTACTTAATTTCTCTAATTTCTAATTATCCTAGCCCTAAGATTACTACTGGCCTCCATTGCCTTGCCTGCACTTTGTTTCCCCCTTAACCATATCACTCATTCTTACAGGTGTGAGACAGAGAGGTACAAGATCATCCAAGAGGAACAACACCTGAAGCACCCAACATTTGGGTGTTTTAATTAATAAAAACGCCCTTCATGGCTTCACTCATCCTGGCTGGTTTAATTAAAAAAACCTAACCTAAACCTAATATATATACCTCTAGAGTCAAGGGAGTTAAGTTTTAGGCTGCACAATGAAACTGCTATTGACAATTTTATAACTGCTGCTGATAATGTCTGTCCTGTGACTTTTTTGTAAGCATAACCAAAAGGCTTAACAATCCCTTGCTTACAAAGGGAATACTTAAACCCATTAATAAAAAACATGACCTTGAGAAGAAGTATAGGTTAGGAATTGTCTCCAAAGAATTCTCATGCTCTTCAACAGGTCACTTGAACTCCAAACCTTTCCAGTTATCCTAAAAAAAGCGAGTTACCCCTGTACACAAATGTGGTGATCTCACAGATGTTAACAACTACAGACCTATATCAATCCTGCCTAACTTGTCAACATTTTTTGAAAAGCTACTTGAACTTGAACTCCAAACCTTTCCAGTTATCCTAAAAAAAGCGAGTTACCCCTGTACACAAATGTGGTGATCTCACAGATGTTAACAATTACAGACCTATATCAATCCTGCCTAACTTGTCAACATTTTTTGAAAAACTAATCTACAAGCAGTTTTACTCTTATCTAGCCAAACACCATATACTTAGTACTAGGCTGTACAAGAATATAACAACTTTTGTATATATCTCAAAAAAAAAAAAAAAAAAAAAAAAGCACAAGACGAAGCTTGAAAAAGTTTAGTGGTATGCCAATAGGCTAGTCCCAGGACTAAGAGGCATGAGTTACGAGGACAGGCTGCGAGAAATGCAATTGATAGGGTACATAAAGATAAACTGTTTAACACGGGTGGTAGGCGAACAAGGGGACACAGGTGGAAACTTAGTACCCAAATGAACCACTAGGATGTTAGAAAGAACTTTTTCAGTGTCAGAGTAGTTAATAGATGGAATGCATTAGGCAGTGATGTGGTGGAGGCTGACTCCATACACAGTTTCAAATGCAGATATGATAGAGCCCAGTAGGCTCAGGAATCTGTACATCAGTTGATTGCCAGTTGAGAGGTGGGACCAAAGAGCCAGAGCTCAACCCCCCGCAACCACAACTAGGTGAGTATACACACAAACACACACACACACAGACACAAACATACACACACTAATGCCTCTATTCACCTTGCAGTAAATAGGAACCTGAAAGTCAGGAAGCTGCTAAAGGCTGCATCTTGGGGATGTGTGAGTGTGTTAGATAAAAATATATGTTGTTTAGATATGATGGAGGAAAAGAGGCCGAGAGTCGGTACATTAGACAACCGACGCTTAGAAAGGCGGGGTCCAAGAGCTAACAGCTAAATCTTGGAAATAATAAATTAAAATATTTAATACACCCACATACATGTTTCACATTATTTTGGCTGAGGGCACACTGAGGGCTGATGGCCCCGTCGACGGGGCAGGAAGTCGGTGGTTGATCAAAGGCCTCCCACATCCTCCACATACCTGAGGATTATTCCGGCTTAATTTTAAACGGAAGTAATGTCTTGGCATTTACGGCTTCAGCGGGTGGGTGGGTCCGTGGGTTTATTACACTGTGAGTGAAAACAATCGCCTATTCTCTATTTTATATTGCGGCTTGTAGAGCTAGAAGCTGTTGCCTCTTGTGTGCGTTGCACAAGGGGATTAATATCTGGATTAATAGCTTTCAATATTTCCAGTATTTTTTAAGGTAACGCTTAAATACCGAAGATACTGCTATTGGACACCGCTTAATTGACAATGTCTCAACAACGCAGGCTAAAGATGTGCGTGGCTCCTGCTATTGCAATGATGCTCATTTGTTTTTCAATGATGGGCCTTAGTTGCCCCCTCTCTAACTTACCGTTCTAAATACCCCTTCTCCATCTTCCGCAAACATTTCCCCTCATACATCTCCCCCCTTTCCTCCTGTCCCCCTTGTCCATCTTTGTCCCCCTGTCCATCTTTGTCCCCTGTCCCTCACTTTGTCCCCTTGCCCACATTTTCTGTCCTCTGTCCCAGATCCCTTTCCCCCTCTCTGTCCCCCTCTCTGTCCCCCTGTCCCCCCTTAATTTCCATCTCTCTGTCCCCCTGTCCCTCTCTATCCCATTGTCCCTGTCTCTGTCCCCCCTGTCTCTCTCTGTCCCCCTGTTCTTCTCTGTCCTCCTGTTCCTCTCTCTGTCCCCCTGTCACTCTCTGTCCCCCTGTTCCTCTATGTCCCCCTGTCCATCTCTCTGTCCCCTGTACCTCTCTGTCCCCCTGCCCACTCTTTCTGTCCGCTGTCCATCATCTGTCCCCCTCCCTTTCCTCCAGTCCCCCTATCCATCTCTGTCCCCTTGTCCCTGTCTCTCCTCTGTCCCCTCTCTCTTGGTCTCCTGCCCCCCTCTCCTCCCTCTGTCCCCCGGTCCCCCTCTCTGACCCTGTCCCTCTGTCTCTGTCTCTGTCCATGCCCCCCTCTCTGTCCCTGTCTCCCTCCCTGTCCCACTGCTCCCCCTCTGTTCCCCCGTCCCTCCTCTGGCCCTGTCCGTCTGTCCCTGTCCCTCTGTCTCTGCCTCTCCTCGTTTCTGACATTCTCTGTGTCAGCCTATCTCTCTGTCTCTTTCCTCGCTCTATCTCTGTCATTCTCTCACTGACTTTGCATATCCTTATCTATACGTCTCTGTGTCTAACATTCTCTCCCTGACTCTGTCTATATCTATTTCTCTGTCTCGATCTTCATCTCTTTCTCTCTCTCTCTCTCTCTCTCTCTCTCTCTCTCTCTCTCTCTCTCTCTCTCTCTCTCTCTCTCTCTCTCTCTCTCTCTCTCTCTCTCTCTCCCTCTCTCTCTCTCCTTACATACATACATACATACATACATACATACATACATACATACATACATACATACATACATACGTACATACATACATACATACATTTATTTAACACATGTGGTACACGCACAAGGGGACACAGGTGGAAGCTGAGTACCCAAATGAGCCACAGAGAGATTATAGAAAGAACTTTTCAGTGTCAGAGTAGTTAATAAATGGAATGCTTTAGGCAGTAATGTGGTGGAGGCTGATTCCATACACAGTTTCAAGTGTATGGAAAGTGTATGTATTCAAGTGGCGGGACCAAAGAGCCAAAGTTCAACCCTTGCAACCACAACTAGGTTAGTACATACATACATACATAAGATATAAAACAGTGGAGGATTCCCAGGTAGAACAATCAACCACAATGCCCATTACCCCTTTACCCTGATGTCCTTAACTACACAACTATACAAGAGTCATTAACACGTGTAATGGCTGATCCCCCATCGAGTTGCGTGGTGACCACCGGCCAGGTCGGACGCTCCTGAGGTCTCTCCGCACTGGCTAGTGTTTACGTTGGGTGACTGCTGGTTTGCCCTGCTGGTGGTGGTTTGCCACTGACAGGGTGACGTTTGCCTTAGCCATGGGGTCGTCTCGCCTTCCAGTGCAGAGGACATTGTCGGCTGGTCTGGCATTTACGGTGCCGGTGGACCATCCATTGGTTGGTGTCGCCCTGGTGGACGTGCTTCATGTGCAGCTGTCGGACCTGGTGGGCATCCAGCTGCTTCAGGGCCACCGTGCTGTGGTCAAGTTCCGCCTCCAGGCTGCCTTTCAAGCGTTTCTCGAGCGTTGTGAGGGGCGTGTTTACCCTCTCCCTGATTCAGCTGGCTCAGTTAAGGTGGTGAATCTTAGTGTCACCTTGACGTCTGTGGCGGTGCATGGTGCCCCCTTCGAATTTCAGGACGACTTTTTAACCTCCTGTTTTGAGCGATTTGGGACAGTGTTAAGTGTTCGTTGGAACAAGGTCGTTGCCGGGCACTGTGTTGGTATGCTTGACGGCTCTCGCACCCTGACTATGTCGCTGAAGTGTAGTGTACCGTCGTCGATGTCCGTGTTGGGATACACGCTCCGCTGCCAGTATCGGGGTCAACCGCGCACCTGTTATCGGTGTGGTCACGAGGGTCATCTGGCTGCGGCGTGCGACGTGGGAGCAACTGGTCGGGTGCATGTTTTTCGTGCGGAGGATTTCCCGCCCTTGTTACGTTCGGACGGTTCTGAGGACGGAGTAGGTGCTGTGCCTGAGGCGCCTGATTGCCTGTCTGCTGCTCCGCCTGTTGAGGCGAATTCTACGGCCTGTGCGACACGTCTGATGACTGCTGTGGCCACTGGGGTTGTTGAGCCGGTGTGTGTGGGTGTCGGGCCGTCGCCTGAGCTGCGAGTAGTGCAGGATGTCCCGGTGGAGGTCCATGTCCCGCCCCCGCCTGTGGATGTGATACCGGCTCCCGGGAACGCGGGTTCTGCTGTTTTAGAGGGGGTGCTTCGGCAGGGGGAGGTGCCTGCCGTGCCTGTGTGTGTTGGTGACTGTAGTTCTGCTCTTTCCATCCCTTTGCAGAAGCGCGCGCGTCGGTGTTCTGAGGCTGTTTCCCTGGATGATGTGGACAGTGTGGGTGATGTGGCCTCTGTGGACTCTTCGGACGGTGCGGGTGTGGCCTGTGTGGATGTGAAGATGGTGGCCGTGCCTGCGGCGGGGCCTGCTGGGCGTGGTGTGGTGCGGCCTGTCTCGAAGCGTTCACGGCGGGCTCGGAGTGTCTCTCCCCTTCGTGGTGTGCCTTGGGAGGAGGTGGGGGAGTATGGTGATCTGGCGCCTCCCGCCGAGGATGATGGTGCTGTGAGGGGCTCCGAAGTTGCTACCTGTGCCTCACCTCCTGCGTCTCCTGCTGTTGGATCTCCGCAGTGGGGGGTTGTGCCTGATGATCGTGACCTTGTCGTGCTGTTGCGGAAAGATGTGCGCCAGGGGGCCTCGGCTCCTGTGCCCGGTGGTGGGGTCGGTGCCGCGCCTGCCTCCCCTGCTGTATCCCCTCCTTCCTTGCTCCGGTCTGGGGATTGCCTAGTCCCGTCTGCTGGGGTCGTGCCCTGTGAGGGTCCGGAGTTGGGCCCTTATCGAGATGCCCGGGTGCTTCCGATCCCGTGGTGCTCGTCCACTGTCTGGGTGTCGCGGGTGAAGGAGTTTGTGTATAGGGTGCCAGATAGGATGTCTCAGCCGAGGGCGCCGCCTGGTGGCC
Organism: Procambarus clarkii; assembly: GCF_040958095.1. Lineage (NCBI taxonomy): Eukaryota > Metazoa > Arthropoda > Malacostraca > Decapoda > Cambaridae > Procambarus > Procambarus clarkii. The sequence continues at coordinate 8,105,078 of NC_091190.1, read as the reverse complement.
GGCTGCCTGCTGACCTGCGGGTGATTTGGGAAGCGTACTGCTTGCGCTTTCCGATACACAAGTTTCCGGAGAAGTCTTAGTTCCCGTCTTGCGCACACTGCTAAGCCGTGCGTGGGTCAGCTGCCACCGTGACCACGACGCCCCGCCCCCCGGTGCGGGGTGTCTCCCTCTAACGATCGCCTCTGTTTTCGTCGCCTCTCCTCTCTCTACGGCCCATCACATCTACCGCATTTGACTTTCTTCTCCTCCTAACCGTCGACGCGTCTCCTTACGTCTGTCCTGGTGCAGTCATCGGGAGGGTTAACCCTTCATTCAAACTGCACCTATTCTCAAGAAGAAGAAGATCCCCCATCACGATAGCATAAAGACCAATTGCTTGACCCGCAGTCTGTCTTGCTCCTCAAATAATTTTCGGGTTAACATGAAAACGTCTCTCGAGTTTATCTTTCTAATGTTGTTTTCCCATCTTTCATTTTATCAGCTTAGTTCCTTTATTATGCCCCAATTACTCATCCCTTGAGCGGTAGTTAAACTGAACCCAAATTTAAAAAAAGTTCCTTTTGCTAAGCAAGCTACAGTCTTGATAAGTCAGATATATTGTTTGTTAACACATTTCTCAACAATGAACAGTCAGTTTTATCAAGCTAACATATCCTAACACAACGAGTGAGAGTATTAACTGGTCTAATTATTTTATTAGACCAGTATATATTATTAGATTATACTGGTATAATTATATATATATATATATATATATATATATATATATATATATATATATATATATATATATATATATATATATATATATATATATATATATATATGTATGTATGTATGAGTGTGTGTGTACATGTGTATACAACATTAATAATTTTGTAACTAGCGTCAAACATTGTTATTTGCTTAGCTAAACGAACTAGAGGGTTCAGGTCCTGAACCGATTATGTGCCTCTGAAATCCTTTACACCACGGCCCACGGGATGGGTATGGGGTGCATAATAAAGAAAGCAATAGAAGAAATTGAAATTGCATAATACGGTTATTGACATTCAATAATAGTAAGATAAAGCAATGAGGACCAAATGGGAGACCAGTGATCAGTGTCTTGTATCCCCTGCAATACCTCAAATCCTACGTACCTCACTGACAGGCTCCAGTATGTTTCTGTGAATAATTCAATTTCTCCCACCCTACCCATCAACATTGGTGTTCCTCAGGGCAGCATACTTGGCATACTTGGGTATCCTTTGGAGGTGCTTATCCAGTTCTCACTTGAACACTGTGAGGGGATTGCCAGTTATGCCATGCAGTTATGCAATGTATGAATCTATCTATAAGTCCACCAATCTTTGTAAAAATTTCTTGTATGGATGTACCTTACCTAAATAAACATTTATTTATTTATTATTTATATTTAGGATTCATCAACTGCCAAAGATATTCACATGTCAGTATAATTCTGGCGAGAGAGAGGTTTGGGAAAAGCCGTTATACCAACTAGTCAGCAATAAGGGTGATATTTGTGGGGCACAGGCACGCTCGGCCTGGCCCATTAACCCCCAACTGACACTATAACTACTAGCTACTAGGTACATGAACATAATTACATAATTTACGTACATAATTTAAGGTACATAATTACTAGGTACATGAGGACTGGCCATTGTACTATATAGACCTGAAAAAGTGTAACTTAGCGACAACAAGAAAATATTGAATCACAAGACCACCGACGACCATTCCCTTACCCTGCCATAAACACTGAAATTTGACACCCTACCTCTGGAGCCACCCTGACCACAGGTCCACCAACTACATTTCCCTCCCTCCAAATCTGCCTCCACTTACATTGTACACACACATATTGTACACCACGCAAGTGTGGACTAGTGTGTAAATCTTACTGATACCACACTTAACCTTTATTCTTTCTCAATGTGTTGTATAAAAGGATCTGATTATACCGTTTCATTTCTAACTCCTTTTCTTGGAAGAATGCCACATATGATCGTACACACACACAAGGTCTGTATAGGGTATAGGCAAGGTCTGACAAGGTATACTAGGTGAGTACTAGTTGAGTACTTACACACAAGATATTCTAGGTGAGACTAGGTGAGTATACACACACACGCAACATATACTAAGTTAGTACACCCAGAAACAAGATATACTAGGTGAATACACACATACAAGGTATACTAGGTGAGTACTAGTTGAGTACTTACACACAAGATATTCTAGGTGAGACTAGGTGAGTATACACACACACACGCAACATATACTAGGTTAGTACACCCAGAAACAAGATATACTAGGTGAATACACACATACAAGGTATACTAGGTGAGTACTAGTTGAGTACTTACACACAAGATATTCTAGGTGAGACTAGGTGAGTATACACACACACACGCAACATATACTAGGTTAGTACACCCAGAAACAAGATATACTAGGTGAATACACACATACAAGGTATACTAGGTGAGTACTAGTTGAGTACTTACACACAAGATATTCTAGGTGAGACTAGGTGAGTATACACACACACGCAACATATACTAAGTTAGTACACCCAGAAACAAGATATACTAGGTGAATACACACATACAAGGTATACTAGGTGAGTACTAGTTGAGTACTTACACACAAGATATTCTAGGTGAGACTAGGTGAGTATACACACACACACGCAACATATACTAAGTTAGTACACCCAGAAACAAGATATACTAGGTGAATACACACATACAAGGTATACTAGGTGAGTACTAGTTGAGTACTTACACACAAGATATTCTAGGTGAGACTAGGTGAGTATACACACACACACAACATATACTAAGTTAGTACACCCAGAAACAAGATATACTAGGTGAATACACACATACAAGGTATACTAGGTGAGTACTAGTTGAGTACTTACACACAAGATATTCTAGGTGAGACTAGGTGAGTATACACACACACACGCAACATATACTAGGTTAGTACACCCAGAAACAAGATATACTAGGTGAATACACACATACAAGGTATACTAGGTGAGTACTAGTTGAGTACTTACACACAAGATATTCTAGGTGAGACTAGGTGAGTATACACACACACACGCAACATATACTAGGTTAGTACACCCAGAAACAAGATATACTAGGTGAATACACACATACAAGGTATACTAGGTGAGTACTAGTTGAGTACTTACACACAAGATATTCTAAGTGAGACTAGGTGAGTATACACACACACGCAACATATACTAAGTTAGTACACCCAGAAACAAGATATACTAGGTGAATACACACATACAAGGTATACTAGGTGAGTACTAGTTGAGTACTTACACACAAGATATTCTAGGTGAGACTAGGTGAGTATACACACACACGCAACATATACTAAGTTAGTACACCCAGAAACAAGATATACTAGGTGAATACACACATACAAGGTATACTAGGTGAGTACTAGTTGAGTACTTACACACAAGATATTCTAGGTGAGACTAGGTGAGTATACACACACACACGCAACATATACTAGGTTAGTACACCCAGAAACAAGATATACTAGGTGAATACCCCAACACCAACCTCCTACAGTACACCTCCCACAGTAACCCCAACACCAACCTCCCACAGGTAACCCCAACACCAACCTCCCACAGTACACCTCCCACAGGTAACCCCAGCACCAACCTCCCACAGTACACCTCCCACAGGTAACCCCAGCACCAACCTCCCACAGTAACCCCAACACCAACCTCCCACAGTACACAACACCAACCTCCCACAGTACACATCCCACAGGTAACCCCAGCACCAACCTCCCACAGTACACAACACCAACCTCCCACAGTACACCTCCCACAGTAACCCCAACACCAACCTCCCACAGTACACATCCCACAGGTAACCCCAGCACCAACCTCCCACAGTACACCTCCCACAGGTAACCCCAACACCAACCTCCCACAGTACACAACACCAACCTCCCACAGTACACAACACCAACCTCCCACAGTACACCTCCCACAGGTAACCCCAGCACCAACCTCCCACAGTACACAACACCAACCTCCCACAGTACACATCCCACAGGTAACCCCAGCACCAACCTCCCACAGTACACAACACCAACCTCCCACAGTACACCTCCCACAGTACACCTCCCACAGGTAACCCCAGCACCAACCTCCCACAGTACACCTCCCACAGTAACCCCAGCACCAACCTCCCACAGGTACAAAATGAAGCCATGAGAATTATCTTAGGATGCCCAAGAAATGCTATGATTGAGAAAATCAGGATGGAGTTGAATCTGCAGAGTATTGGGGATAGAATTGCAGAGATAAATGTAGCTTCTGCCATTAGATTAATGAGAGGTGGGGGAGCTAATGAATTGGTCCTCTCAGTTCAAAAGGTGGGAAGTACTGAACAATGTATGATGAAGAAAAGAGCATATATGAATACCTTATGTTCTAATGTTATTAAGTATGATGTTATTTCAGAGTGTATTGCTGTGCCCAAGAGAAAATTTACACCACCATGGGAGGATTGTAATGTAGATGTAGTAATTACTCCCTTGCAAAAGTAAAAAAGTTAGTATGAAATAGGAGAGCTGAGGGCAACATATGATTGTATAATTAGAAAATTGCCTACAGAAAACACTCTACTACATGTATATTGTGATGGGTCAGTAGCTAGGGATGGGAAGGCAGGATGTATATTGTGATGGGTCAGTAGCTAGGGATGGGAAGGCAGGATGTATATGTTCTTAACATTCTGAAACCTATATTGTTTGCTGATGATACTACACTCATCTACTCCAACCCCAACCCACATACACTAAATACTGTAATGTTGTTAATAATGAACTAAAAAAAGTCCACTTATGGATGTCAACCAACAAACTAACACTTAACATAGAAAAGACCTACTACATCTTATTTGGAAGCAAATCTACAAATGCAATTCAGCTTCAGATGACAATGTAAACATTAGCAATAACAATGATGGAAAGTTTCTTGGTCTATTCTTAGACAAGAGACTCAACTTCAGTACCCACATACAACACATAACTAAGAAAGTCTCTAAAACAGTTGGTATACTCTCCAAAATCAGATATTATGTACCTAACCCTGCTCTCATCTCTCTATATTATACACTAATCTATCCCTATCTCAACTATGGTATCTGTGCATAGGGTTCAACCACTGCAAACCACCTCAAGTCCATCATCACCCAGCAAAAATCTGCTATCAGAATAATATCAAATTCTGCTTTCAGACAACACTCAGCCCCCTTGTTTAACTCCCTAAACATGCTAAACATAATCTCACTCCATAAATTCTCTTGTGTCAACTACATTTACAAAACTCTGTTCTTAAATGCAAATCCTGCTCTGAAACTCTTCCTGGACAGATGTAATAGGACCCATTATCACCACACCAGAAATAAATATCTCTTTGATATCCCCAGAGTTAAACTTGTATAAATAAATAAATAAATAAATAAATATGTTTATTCAGGTAAGGTACATACATACCAGGGAACGCACTTCCGTGGACCCCGAGAGGAAGAGCGAGGAATAGAGCGGAGGGCAGCGTTGAAGACAGTGTCATGAAAAAGGAGGAGAGCGCGAGAGAGAGGCATAAGGGAGAGGTCAGAGAGAGCAGCACTGAGGGTAAATAGGGTCCAGTCTGCCTTAGCAAACTGCCACCTAGGGAAAGAGAGGGAAGGGCGAAAAGAGAAAAAGGAAACAAGGATGGGGAAATGATCACTTCCATGGAGGTCATCAAGAACCTGCCACGTGAAATCTAAGTAAAGAGAAGAAGAGCAGAGAGAAAGATCAAGACAAGAAAGGGTGCGAGTCCGAGAGTCCAAATGAGTGGGCTCACCAGAATTCAGACGAGACAGGGAAGAAGAGAGGAGAAACGGCTCAAGGAGGCGACCCCGGGTATTCGTCAGAACGTCACCCCAAAGAGAATGACGACAATTGAAGTCACCCAGCAGGAGCACAGGCTCCGGCAAGGAGTCTAGGAGGTGTTTCAAATCAGGAAGAGAGAGCGGGACACTCGGGGGGAGATAAATGGAACAAATTGTGTACCATTTCCCCACAAAGATACGAGCAGCAGAACAATGGAGAGGCGAAGGAAAAAAGCAAAGGAACAAAGGGAACATCGGCACGAATCAAGGAGCAGAAGAATTAGAAGCCCCAGCAATGGCTGGGGGGGGGGGGAGAGAAAGGAATAGCCACGAAAACGAACAGGACGAGCACCAAGCATTGGCTCCTGGAGACAGACACAAAGGGGCGAAAACTGCGAAATCAGAAGTTGGAGTTCGAGGAAATTGGCGTAATAACCTCGAACGTTCCATTGAAGAATGGACAACGACGAGAAGAGAAAGGACAAAAACAGAGAACAAGGAAGAAACAAAGGCGAAAGAGCAACAGAGCACGTTAAAGAATATCAGGGTCGGGATCAGGGTCAGCAAAGTCAGGGTTAGGGGGCATGGGTAAACTGAGCAAAGACGGAGGGAAGGAAACGGGAGAACAGATAAGAGGTGGGCGGGCGGGGTCCGGAGGAGGAGGAGGAAGAGGAGACAACGGAGAGGAGCAGTCAAGGACAGCAGCAGGAAGAGGGGGAGTAGAAAGAGGGGACCGCACCTCAGCAAGACCAGCAACCGAAAGGGAAGCAGGGGCCAAAGAAACCCCCAAAGCAGGAACAGGGGGCGCAATCACTGAAACGGGAGGGGAAGGAGCAACAGAGCCAGAAGTAGGAGCTGAGGAAGAAAGCGAAGCCTTCTTACCCGCCGGGGAAGAGGAAGGAGAGGAGCCAGGCTTTCGCTTCTGACTTAAAGAGACCGGTGTCCCAGCAACTACGTACCGGGCAACGGATTCCAGTGTCTCAACAGGAGAAGCCGAACGAGAGCACACACGACGGCCGTTAGGAGAGCGATGGACATCCGCCCGCACCGACAGGCGGTGGGGAGAGCCGATAGATGGAGGAAGAGGATGGGAAGGAGGATCGGAGGGGGACGAGGAAGAAGACACAGGAGACACGACAGACCGGGTAGAAGGAAGGGGAACCCCAGACAGAGGACCAGGAGGAGGATCCTTCGGGAGAGAACCCAAAGGAACAAAGGAGGGGGCAGTGGGCGCATCAGGGTCCAAGGCCCGGAAACGGTTGTGAGTCTGAGGAAGGCGGGAAGGACGAGGAGAGGAAGAGCGCAACACGTGAGCATAAGAGATATTAGCAAAAGGCGGGAGCCGGCGAACCTGGCGCCTCGCCTCAGGAAAAGATAAACGCTCCCGGTGCTTCAAGTCGAGGACGGCTGCCTCAAGCTTGTAATGGACACACGCACGGGAGAAGGTAGGATGGGCCTCACCGCAGTTGAGGCAACGAGCCTGGGGAGAAGTGCACTCCGACTTAGAGTGACCTTCACTCCCACACAAAGGACAGAGAGAGACAGTCCCAGAGCAGCGGAGGGCACCATGCCCAAACCTCCAGCACTTGTTACAAAGTCGAGGAAAAGGAATATACTCCTGGACAGAGCACCTAGCACCAGCAAGAATGACAGAGGATGGAAGGGTCCTACCATCAAAGGTGATCTTCACAACGCGAAGGGGTTGACGGCGACGACCACGAGGGGGACGAGTAAACGAGTCAACCTGGAGGACAGAATGGCCTTGGGCATCAAGGATATGCCGAATATCATCGTGGCAATCCTGCAGATTCCGAACACCGGTTGCAATATGGGGTGGGAGGAGAATAGTGCCAACACTGGCATTCATCTGAACGTTCTTGGAGACCCGAACAGGGATCTCGCCAAGGCCAGATAAGGCAGCCAAGCGGGAAGCCGCATCCTGAGAAGGAGCAGCAACGACACGTGTACCGAGACGAGTGGGGTTGAAAGTAACAGACGCATCCACGGAATCTACAAGATGCCGATGGAGGGAGAAATCGTCAGTAGGCGCAGAATCAAGAGGGAGGAGATCAAAGTATTTGGCCCATGAAGCAGGACCAAACAAGGCCTGATATGCATCAGCACGAGAAGGAATCGAGCGAGTGCGGTTGGGGCGCGAACGGCATTGAGAACCCCTAGAGAGAGAGGGGTCAAAAGGCGCAGTAGTCACAACGAAAGACTTAGCCACACCAGGGGACGAAGTGGTCACCACCGGGGGCTGGAGGCTCGACCCAACCACAGAGGAGGGAGGGGAGCTAGGGGAAGAAGTCAGGACGGTCAAAGGAGGAGCAAGGTCGGGGCCCAACGCAGCGGGAGCTAGAGAGCCTGGTCTTCCAATACAGGCCGACTCGGGGGCTTGGTCGCCCACCCCACGAGCCTGAGAGGGCACAACGGAAACATTCAACGACATAGAGACGAAAAGTGACAAATTCACCCACGAATGTGCCCCCATACCCACCATGGAGCCACAATTAGAGGCAGGACACCCAACAGGAAGCTATCGCCGATCATGCCGGGGCCCCCTAGGGGTGCGTCGTGAGTATACGCCCCACAAACGCCACCTTAAGAACCGTCAGTCCGTCGAGATCGGGTTCAGCGACGAAAGGGGGATTGACAATAAAAGGTTCCCCTCGCTCGAGACGTTGGGTACTACAGTTCTACGGGTGCAAGAGTACTCAAGCACCCGGGCGTCAAAATAGAAGAAGTCCAAAGAAAGAATCCAAAACAAGCAAAAGGTCGGCAGGAAACGACAAGCAGATAGGAGAAGAGGGGGGAGAAAAACGAAACATAAGGAAAAGGAAAAGCGATCCGGCACAATTGGAGAAGACAACAGCATGAGTGCAAGGCCAGAAAAGGACAGAGGACTGCCCAACGGAGCATCACACTCCGGCAGACGTCCACCAAGCCCCCTCACGACGCCAACGGGCCGGATGGGGAGGGGGTACACAGTTCAAGACTTCCTCATGGAGGCCACGTCACCAAACTCCAACGACAGCACTGCTCAGACAAAGTGGCAGGCAAAGAAAAAAAGGAAAACCTAGAGGTCTACACTAACCCCACCAGCTCCATAACTGGTATAGCCAGCCCTCCAGGCTGAAAACCATCATGAGGACCCCCATCCATCACCAGATCTCTAGTATCAGCCACTGCTACAGCTAATGGCTCCGAAGAGCCTCCACTTACGAGCTCACCATAGCCCGTGCTACTGGAACTTATTGTTCTGAGTAGCTGAATCTAAAACAACAAGAAGGTCCTCGTATGACGGCCCGAGTTTTAACATCTTACATGATCGGTAGAGCATCCGTTATTACCATAGAAGGAGCGGAGATTGCACGGTTATTTCAGTGGTAGTAGCGGGTTGCATGTGACAATTATTACAATATAGCTGAAGAACAACACCAGGTGTCTTGTTACTAACGCTTCGATTAATAAATCCCAGTGTCCTATTTGCCTTATTACGAACATTCATGCATTGATCCTTTTGCTTTATATTCTTACTAATCATAACTCCCAGATCCCTTTCGCAATCTGACTTTTGCAATCTCAACACTATCTAGCTCGTATCTTGTAACTCTATCATCATTACCTAGCCTCAGAACTTTACGTTTATCAGCATTAAACTGCATCTGCCAATCATTTGACCATTTCAAAACCCTATTTAGATCAACTTGAAGAGATAGGAGATCAACTTTCTTCTCTTCCATTGGGTCATCCCTTGCAAATGATATTCCATCTTCCAGTACTGACATTAAGGACTATCTTACAGGTAACTACCCACAGTCTCTGTACCTAAAGCCTATTAATTCCATTGACGTCAATGAGATAATCCTTTCCCTCAAAACCAAGTCTAGTGCCCTTGAGGAGATACCAACTTTAATTTACAAAAAAGCCTCCAGATCTTTAGCCCCTGCTATTGCTTTGCTCTTCAACAAGTCACTTGAACTCCAAACCTTTCCAGATATTCTAAAAAAAGCGAGAGTAACGCCTGTCCACAAATGTGGTGATCTCACAGATGTTAATAACTACAGACCTATATCAATCCTGCCAAACTTGTCAAAAATTTTTGAAAAACTAATCTATAAGCAGCTTTACTCGTATCTAGCCAAACACAATATACTTAGCCCTTGCCAATATGGCTTCAGACTCAAAAAAGCACTACCGATGCACTTATTAGTATGCTTAACTCGATTCATACAGCTCTTGATAAAAATGAGTTCCCTGTTGGGTTATTTGTGGACCTGCGTAAAGCTTTAGACACTGTCAACCACCAAAACCTTCTTCTTAAATTACATCATTATGGAGTCAGAGGACACTCCCTGCAATACCTCAAATCCTACCTTACTGACAGGCTCCAGTATGTTTCTGTGAATAATACAATTTCTCCCACCCTACCCATCAACATTGGTGTTCCTCAGGGCAGCATACTTGGCCCTCTCCTCTTTCTCATCTACATTAATGACCTTCCTAATGCCTCCCAACACCTCAAACCAATTCTATTTTCTGACGACACAACCTTCATTTACTCCAGTCCTGACCCCCTTGCTCTAAATGCCACAGTAAATACTGAGCTAAATAAAGTCCATCTTTGGCTAACTGCCAACAAACTCACCCTTAACATTGACAAAACTTTCTATATTCTGTTTGGCAATAAATCCTCTAATCAAATAAATCTCAATATAAACAATACCCAAATTTGTAACAAATTAGATGGCAAATTCCTTGGCATTCTCATTGACCACAAGCTGAATTTCCAGGGACACATTCTAAATGTATCAAAAAAAAATTCAAAAACTGTGGGCATTCTTTCTACGATCAGATATTATGTACCACGCCCTGCCCTGGTGACTCTCTATTACTCCCTTATCTATCCATATCTCAACTATGGTATTTGTGCTTGGGGCTCTACTACCCAAAATCATTTACGTCCTCCAATTACTCAACACAAAGCTGCTATTAGAACAATATCCAACTCTGGCCCCAGACATCACTCGGTACCCCTACTCAAATCTCTGAATATGTTAGACATTAAGTCACTGCACATTCTCTCATGTGTATACATATATAAAACACTAAACTGTAATGCCAATCCTGACCTCAAAAGCTTCATAGAAGGTTGTAACAGAACCCATGAGCACCACACCAGAAATAAATACAGTTTTGATATTCCTATAGTACGACTTAATCAAACTAGAAATGCTCTACAAATCAAGGGGCCCAGAATGTGGAATGACCTTCCCAACCATGTTAAAGACTGTACCTCTCTCAACCAGTTTAAGGGGGCATATCGAAAAATATCGTTATAAATTAAAATTGTTCAATTTGCTTATAAATTTTTTTATGAAATGGTTATAGAAAGGGCTGCAACTGGTCCAAGGTTCACCATCACACCCTAAACAGAAAAGGAGAAAAAAAAATACACAACGTATTATGCAACGAATGTTCAACATTCTCAAATAATCTCAGGGAACACATGTGTCAACTAAAATGTCTACTATGTGCTGTAGAAGCACAAACTCTTGTAATAATTGTAATATGTATGTTCAATATATTTATATTTAATTTTTTTTGTTTTCTTTTTATTTTTTTTTTTTTGGTTAATTTTTGTTTCTCGTTTGTTATCAAGGGATTTGCATGAAACTTGCACACCTTGCTCAATGGATGCCTATCTGCAAGGGTGCCAATTATGAACGAAATCTGTCGAAGTCAAGCTCAGCTACAGGTGGCCGAACTTGGATCTTTATTTTACTCTGGAAAGTAATTTACACCTTCAAATTACTTCAGAGCTTTCATTTATTAATCAATTTACATGCAAATTACCCCTTATATGTAGCGTTTGTGCTTCTACAGACTCTAGTAGACATTTTAGTCCAAAGTCTATTTGTTGATTTTATAAAAATTTATAAATATCATATATTGCATATTTTTTTAGTAGGGTAACTTTGAAAAATTATATTATTGCACTAAACACTTTTTTGATAAAACTGATCACTAGAATCCTTTATTATGTGCTTAATTTAATATCTGAGTGTTATAGAAATGATTTTAGTTGACACATGTGTTCCCTGAAACTATTTGAAAATTCGTTGTTTATTTTTTTTCTCCTTTTCTGTTTAGGGTGTGATGATGAAACTTGGACCAGCTGCAGTCCTTTCTATAACCATTTCATAAAAAAATTTATAAGCAAATTGAACCACTTTTAATTTTACACCGATATGCCCTCTTAAGATAAAAACGAAGCTATACCTAATAACTTCCCTGTAACCTACCTTACCCCTCTATTGTCAACCAATGTCTGTTTTTTTTAAAGAGCGCTGTTTGTCGACAGAATTATATTTGTGCTGCTTTTTCAGCTATGTTTTCATTTATTGTTTTCATTTTACTCTTTATGCTCAATTAGTATTAAGCTTTAGTCATTTAAGTTTTTCATGCCCGAAACGCTTTGCGTAATAGTGGCTTTAGGCATTGTATGTACTAGCTCTATCTATAAGTCCAATAATCTTTGTAAAAAAAATTCTTGTATGTATGTACCTTACCTAAATAAACATTTATTTATTTATTATTTATTTATTTATAGTGAGTCCTCCTCCGAATTAATTTCCCTACCGATTTTTGTATCATCGGCAAATTTGCAAATGTTGCTACCCAAACCTGAATCTAAATCATTTATATATATTATAAACAACAGAGGTCCCAGGACAGAGCCCTGAGGCACTCCACTTACAACATTTTCCCACGCTGACTTGACTCCATTTATACTAACTCTTTGTTTCCTTTGGTATAGCCATGCCCTAATCAAGCTTAAATCCTCGTGTTGGAGGGCGAGTGCTATTTATTTATTTATTTATTTATATATATATACAAGAAGGTACATTGGGATTGTGAGGATACATAGTATAGTAATTACAATCTTGTAAAGCAACTAGTACGCGCAGCGTTTCGGGCAGGTCCTTAATCTAAGAAAATTTTAAGTAGGTAAATACTTGCAAAATTTATAAAAAATGATAACAGTTACAAAGCAAGAAAAAAATAAAACATGAGAGAAAATTGTAGGTATATTAAGCACATAGGTATCTCAGATTGATTGCAATGACAGCTTGAATGGTAGTTTAACAAACATTAGTAGGCACAATACAGCATATGGCTAGCACATAAAAGAAGACAGAAATGACCACAGTGATAAAGTTGTTTGGGTTAAGCACATAAAGGTTGGGAGATTGGGTAACACTAGATACAGAGCAAATTTAAAGCTCAGTGTAGGAAACTACGAAGATGAAATTAGATACTTTTTGGTTTTGTTTTTAAATGAGGCAAAAGTTTGACAGCTTTTCAATTCACTAGGGAGTGAGTTCCATAGACTAGGTCCCTTAATTTGCATAGAGTGTTTACACAGATTAAGTTTGACCCTGGGGATATCAAAGATATATTTATTTCTGGTGTGGTGATAATGGGTCCTATTACATCTGTCCAGGGAGAGTTTCAGAGCATAGTTTTCTTTTAACCCTTAAATGGCGCATAGCTATATACCATTTGACACCCACAGGCGCATACCAAAAAAAAAAAATTATTTTTTCTTCCTAACTTGTTAATTTGTGTTCACTGATCACGGGAAAAATAATAAAAAAAATCCTAAGTGGCATATATTGACCGCTATAGGGCGGGGAATTCTGGCAAAAAAATAGGCGCTGACTCAGCATTCGTCGGTCTGTTGATCGCCAGCTGTCAGGCCGGAGTTGCAACAAAGAGATAATTACCTAATTATTTCAATGTCTCTGATTGATTTTTCGTAGTTTTTTTGCTGTAATATTATTCAATAGTGTGTAGTGTGATATATTTATATAATACTGTACTGTACTCAAAAATATGGTGTGCATATTGTTGATTCAATTATGTTCATCAAACAGTGAACAAATACTTTGTCGGTTATTACACTATATACACAGGTTATATTTAAGTATCTGCATGTTTTGTTCACCATAACTGTACATCTAAGCTTGTATGGTGAGTAAGTAAGTAATTATCAAAAGAAGGCACCAAACCGGGAAGGCTATGTAGCACCATCAAATACGCAAAATAATCAGAGGGCGCTAAATATCACCAAGGATGCCAATACGAGAACAAAAACGCATAAGGCGAACGATATCAAAAGTATCCGAGTCACCAAGAATTCTATCGAGGGACAGGTGACCGCGAGGGGCGGTCGGAAAGCAAGACACACGCTCGTCCTGGAAGTCAGGACATTCAAGGAGGACATGCACGACCGTAAGAGGGACAATGCAACTAGGACAATAAGGAGGAGGGCGGCGCTCCATCAAGTGACCATGGGTTAAGCGAGTATGGCCAAGACGCAACCTCGCCAGAGCTGTTTCCCACCGCCGGTTACGGTGGAAGGAGGACGGCCACGAGGAAACAACATTTAAGAGTACGTAGCTTGTTACCAGTAACAGACAACCAAGAAGCCTGCCAACGGGTAAGGACTGAGGAATGGATAACCGGGTAAAAGTCGGAATACGGAATGCCTTTACGAGAGATGGGACAAGAGTGGACAGCTTCCTTAGCAGCAGCATCCGCACGCTCATTTAAAGACACACCAATATGGCTGGGAACCCAACAAAACTCAACCGACTTAAATTTACTGTGAACGAGAAACAGCCAATGCTGGATCTCGACAACTACTGGATGAACCGGATTAAAGGACCCGAGAGCCATGAGGGCACTACGAGAGTCAACAACAACCACAAAGGAAGACTGACAACGAGAAAGCAGGAGACGAAGAGCATAGAGAATAGCATAAAGTTCCGCCGTAAAGATGCTAGTCTCCGGAGACAAGCGACACATATAAGTGCGATCAGGAAAAACAACAGAGTAGCCAACACCGTCCGCTGACTTAGACCCATCGGTGAAGACAGAAACGGAGCGGTAGTGAGAAGAAAAGTGCTCGAGGAAAAGGCGCTTTAGAACCGTAGGAGGGGTAAAAGCTTTAGTGATACGGGTCAAGGAAGTACAAAACCGCGGAAGAGGGACCCTCCACGGGGGCAAAGAAGGAACAACACGAGGAGAAACATCAGAAATACGAACGGAGAGAGAATCCTGTAGGCGAGATAACCGGACAGAAAGAGGGAGGTGGTGAAGAGGAACAGGAACCGCAGGAGGGGTAAAAGTTAAAGCACGACAGAGGCGAGAGGAAGGATGTTGCAAGGACCGTGCAAGATAGCGAAGACAGTAGCGATCACGGCGGTCCTGGAGAGACAGGAAGCCAGTGTCAACATATAAGCTAAGGATGGGAGTCGAACGAAAGGCACCAGAACTGAGGCGCAACCCAGTATGGTGCAAAGCATCAAGACGGCGAAGAGTAGAAGGAGAAGCAGACGAGTAAGCAGGGCAACCATAATCGAGCTTAGACAGGACGAGAGAGGAATGTAAGGCAAGGAGAGTGCGCCTATCTGCCCCCCAAGAAGTATGGGACAAGACCCGAAGGAGGGTAAGGGCCTTAGAGCACTCAACACGGAGGTAAGAGATATGGGGAGACCAAGACAAACGAGTGTCAAGGAATAACCCCAAAAGCTTCGCGGAATCTTTGTATTCAAGGGGATGACCATAAAGTGACAAAGAGGGACGAAGAACAACCCGTTTCCGCGTAAAAGTCATGGCACAAGTCTTAGAAGTAGAGAACTTGAAGCCATGACCTGTGGCCCAAGACGACACGGCATCAATTGCAAGTTGAAGCCGGCGTTGAAGGAGAGGCGAATCATCACCCTGACAACAAAGGGTAAGATCATCGACATAGAGAGCGGAGAAGACACCAGAAGGAAGAGAGGAAAGAAGACCATTGAGGGCAACAAGAAAAAGAGTAGTGCTCAGAACACTACCCTGGGGCACACCTTCGTATTGCTGAAAAGAGGGAGAGAGAGCGGTACCAAGGCGCACCCGAAAGGAACGACGAGAGAGGAAGCTGCGGAGAAAGAGAGGGAGATGACCACGAAGGCCAAAAGAATGAAGTTGAGATAGGATATGATAACGCCAAGTGGTGTCGTAAGCCTTTTCTAGGTCAAAAAGGACGGCAACAACGGAGGTCTTCGCAGCAAAAGCAGTACGAATATAGACCTCCAAGTTCACCAGGACATCTGTCGTGCTGCGGCACTTGCGGAAACCAAATTGAGAAGGGGAGAGGAGGTGATGGTGTTCCAGGAACCACATCAGACGAACGTTAACCATACGTTCAAAGAGTTTGCAGACACAACTTGTGAGAGCAATAGGGCGAAAGTCCTTAGGGGAAGTACCCAGAGACCCCGGTTTGCGAACAGGGAGGACAACGGCATCGAGCCAGTCCTCAGGGACTGACGACGACTCCCAGATCCGATTATACAGACTCAGTAAATACTGAGACGTGCTCGGAGGGAGATGGCGAAGCATCTCATAATGAATACCATCGGAGCCCGCCGCCGTAAAACCGCAGAGGGCCAGGGCAGAACGAAGTTCAGAGAGAGAGAAGGGATCATTATAGGGAAGCTGAAGATGAGTGCAGAAATCTAAAGGACGAGACTCAAGGACAGGTTTACGAAGAAGGAAAGATGGGGGAAGATGAAGACCAGAGCTAACAGAAGAAAAGTGGGAACCCAGTTCGGAAGCGACCTGCAACGGGTCCGCCACAAGAGTATCATGGAGGTGAAGGACCGGTGAAACATCGGGAACGAACTTACCCGCTATCTTGCGGATACGCTTCCAGATCTGGGCCAGAGGAGTCTCGGACGTAATTGTTGAGACATAAGATGCCCAACATTCACGTTTAGCCGTACGGATGGCCCTACGGGCCACCGCACTCGCTTTCCGAAAGAAAAGAAAAGAATCGGTCGTCTGCCTACGGCGGTGCCTCTTCCAGGCTGCACGCTTACAGCGGACAGCCCGAGCACAGTCCGCATTCCACCAGGGAACGCACTTCCGTGGACCCCGAGAGGAAGAGCGAGGAATAGAGCGGAGGGCAGCGTTGAAGACAGTGTCATGAAAAAGGAGGAGAGCGCGAGAGAGAGGCAGAAGGGAGAGGTCAGGGAGAGCAGCACTGAGGGTAAATAAGGTCCAGTCTGCCTTAGCAAACTGCCACCTAGGGAAAGAGAGGGAAGGGCGAAAAGAGAAAAAGGAAACAAGGATGGGGAAATGATCACTTCCATGGAGGTCATCAAGAACCTGCCACGTGAAATCTAAGTAAAGAGAAGAAGAGCAGAGAGAAAGATCAAGACAAGAAAGGGTGCGAGTCCGAGAGTCCAAATGAGTGGGCTCACCAGAATTCAGAAGAGACAGGGAAGAAGAGAGGAGAAACGGCTCAAGGAGGCGACCCCGGGTATTCGTCAGAACGTCACCCCAAAGAGAATGACGACAATTGAAGTCACCCAGCAGGAGCACAGGCTCCGGCAAGGAGTCCAGGAGGTGTTTCAAATCAGGAAGAGAGAGCGGGACATTCGGGGGGAGATAAATGGAACAAACTGTGTACCATTTCCCCACAAAGATACGAGCAGCAGAACAATGGAGAGGCGAAGGAAAAAGTAAAGGAACAAAGGGAACATCAGCCCGAATCAAGAGAGCAGAAGAATTAGAAGCCCAGCAATGGCTGGGGGGGGGAGAGAAAGGAATAGCCACGAAAACGACCAGGACGAGCACCAAGCATTGGCTCCTGGAGACAGACACAAAGGGGCGAAAACCGCGAAATCAGAAGTTGGAGTTCGAGGAAATTGGCGTAATAACCTCGAACGTTCCATTGAAGAAAGGACAACGACGAGAAGAGAAAGGACAAAAACAGAGAACAAGGAAGAAACAAAGGCGAAAGAGCAACAGAGCACATTAAAGAATATCAGGGTCGGGATCAGGGTCAGCAAAGTCAGGGTTAGGGGGCATGGGTAAACTGAGCAAAGACGGAGGGAAGGAAACGGGAGAACAGATAAGAGGTGGGCGGGCAGGGTCCGGAGGAGGAGGAGGAGGAGGAAGAGGAGGAGACAACGGAGAGGAGCCGTCAAGGACAGCAGCAGGAGGAGGGGGAGTAGAAAGAGGGGAGCGCACCCCAGCAAGAGCAGCAACCGAAAGGGAAGCAGGGGCCAAAGAAACCTCCATAGCAGGAACAGGGGGCACAAGCACTGAAACGGGAGGGGAAGGAGCAACAGAGCCAGAAGGAGAAGCCGAGGAAGAAAGCGAAGCCTTCTTACCCGCCGGGGAAGAGGAAGGAGAGGAGCCAGGCTTACGCTTCTGACTTAAAGAGACCGGTGTCCCAGCAACTACGTACCGGGCAACGGATTCCAGTGTCTCAACAGGAGAAGCCGAACGAGAGCACACACGACGGCCGTTAGGAGAGCGATGGACATCCGCCCGCACCGACAGGCGGTGGGGAGAGCCGATAGATGGAGGAAGAGGATGGGAAGGAGGATCGGAGGGGAACGAGGAAGAAGACACAGAAGACACGACAGACCGGGTAGAAGGAAGGGGAACCCCAGACAGAGGACCAGGAGGAGGATCCTTCGGGAGAGAACCCAAAGGAACAGAGGAGGGGGCAGTGGGCGCATCAGGGTCCAAGGCCCGGAAACGGTTGTGAGTCTGAGGAAGGCGGGAAGGACGAGGAGAGGAAGAGCGCAACACGCGAGCATAAGAGATATTAGCATAAGGCGGGAGCCGGCGAACCTGGCGCCTCGCCTCAGGAAAAGATAAACGCTCCCGGTGCTTCAGGTTGAGGACGGCTGCCTCAAGCTTGTAATGGACACACGCACGGGAGAAGGTAGGATGGGCCTCACCACAGTTGAGGCAACGAGCCTGGGGAGAAGTGCACTCCGACTTAGAGTGACCTTCGCCACCACACAAAGGACAGAGAGAGACAGTCCCGGAGCAGCGGAGGGCACCATGCCCAAACCTCCAGCACTTGTTGCAGAGCCGAGGAGAAGGAATGTACTCCTGGACAGAGCACCTGGCACCAGCAAGAATGACAGAGGGTGGAAGGGTCCTACCATCAAAGGTAATCTTCACAACCCGGAGGGGTTGACGGCGACTACCACGAGGGGGACGAGTAAACGTGTCCACCTGGAGAATAGAATGGCCCTGGGCAGCGAGGATATGTCGAATATCGTCGTGGCAGTCGCGCAGGTCCCGAACACCGGTTGCAACATGGGGCGGGAGCAAAATAGTGCCAACACTGGCATTCAACTGAGTGTTCTTCGAGACCCGAACGGGGGTCTCGCCAAGGCAGGATAAGGCAGCCAAGCGGGAAGCAGCATCCTGAGAAGGAGCAGCAACGACACGTGTACCGAGACGAGTGGGGTTGAAAGTAATGGAGGCATCCACGGAATCAATGAGATGTCGATGAAGGGAGAAATCGTCAGGAGGCGCAGAATCAAGAGGGAGGAGATCAAAATATTTGGCCCACGAAGCGGGACCAAACAAGGCTTGATAGGTAGCAGAACTGGAAGGAATCGAGCGAGGGCGGTCGTGACGAGGACGGCGGTGAGAACCCCCAGAGAGAGAGGGGTTAAAAGGCGCAGTAGTTACAACTAGAGAAGGAGCCGCGCCAGGGGACGAGGTAGTCACCACTGGGGGCTTGGGGCTCGACCCAACCACAGAGGAGGGAGGGGAGCCAGGGGAAGGAGTCAGAGAGGCCAAAGGAGGAGCAAGGTCGGGGCCCAATGCAGCGGAGGCTACAGAGCCCGGTCTTCCAATACAGACCGACTCGGGGGCTTGGTCGCCCACCCCACGAGCCTGAGAAGGTAAGCCAGAAGCAGCCGAAACAGGGGTTATCATCTTGACGAAAGAAGAATTCACTCACGAATGTGCCCCCACACCCACCATGGAGCCACAATTAGAGGCAGGACACCCAACAAGAAGCTATCGCCGATCTTGTCGGGGCCTCCTAGGGGTGCGTCGTGAGTATACGCCCCACAAACGCCACCTTAAGAAACCGACAGTCCGTCGAGATCGGGTTCAGTGACGAAGTGGGGATTGACAATAAAAGGTTCCCCTCGCTCTCAACGTCGGGTACTGCAGTTCTACGGGTGCATGAGTATGCCTCCTCAAGCACCCGGGCGTCAAAATAGAAGAAGTCCATGGAAGAACCAGAACGAGCAAAAGGTCGGCAGGAAACGGCAAGCAGATAGGAGAAGAGGGGGGAGAAAAACGAAACAGAAGGAAAAGGAAAAGGTGCCCAGCAGAATTGGAGAGGACGGCAGCAGGAGCACAAGGCTAGAAAAGGACAGAGGACTGTCCTAAGGAGCATCACACTCCGGCAGCCGCCCACGAAGCCCCCACACGCCGACAACGAGCTGAGCGGGGAGGGGGTTGTATGGTGAGTAAAGGCACAAAGACATAGGACTTCACACAGTCAGCTGATGGCTGCCGCCCTCAAGGCCAGACGCACTAATATTTCTCCTACAACAATACTGTTTGTGGTGCTATTACGCTATATACACACATTATATATAAATATCTACCTGTTTTATTCACCATACTTGTACAAGTAAATTGGTATGGTGCCCAAAGACCATCGTGGTCATCAGTAAACAACATGGTAAGTCCTGCAGACGACGCTCCTCCCTCACCAAAATGGCGGCTCCCAACCTACTCCTCTCGCTGTTTATGCCCTCTATACACACGTTATATATAAGTATATGCATTTGTGTTCACCATAGCGAACCACTAAGCTGGTATGGTGAGTGCAGTCAATAAAAGGTGGCCACACACAGTCAGAAGATAACGCCACTACCCTCCCTCCCACAGCATTACTCCTCCCTCCATGGCGCACAGCGCTAAATATCACTACAATCCTGCTATTATCAGAACCCTGGTTAGTTTTATCACAGTCAGGGGTCTTCTGTAATAATATCATCGCTACATAATAGCATGAACAAGAATATTATGGCATTTTTAGGCGATGCTGTGGTCACAAGCTGAACAGCAATGCTGTGGTCACAAGCTGAACAGCAGTGCTGTGAGTTCATGCTGCGTGCGTCAGGCTTGGTTGCTCACTCAATACTAAGGCCAATAACACCCGGGAGTTTGGCCCACGATTTTTAAAAAAAATGGCGTCTGTTTACAAGAGCCCTGATGAAGGAGTGGTGAACCCCATGTATCCGCGGGCCGTTTAAATCTTGCGTATTATTCCAAAGCATCACATGATGCGATGCGCAATTTACTGCAAGTCGGTCAAAGCATCATATGATGCGATGTGCAATTGAAGGGTTAAGAACAGGGTTTTGTAAATGTAGTTGACACAAGAGAATGTGTGGAGGGAGTTAATATTTAGCATGTTTACGGATTTAAACAAGGGTGCTGAGTGTTGTCTGAAAGCAGAGTTTGTTGTTATTCTGATAGCAGACTTTTGCTGGGTGATGATGGGCTTAAGGTGGTTTGCAGTGGTAGACCTCCATGCACAGATACCATAATTAAGATAGGGGTAGATTAGTGCATAATATAGTGAGAGGAGAGCAGAGTTAGGAACATAATATCTTATTTTAGAGAGTATACCAACGGTTTTAGAGACTTTCTTAGTTATGTGTTGAATGTGGGTGCTGAAGTTGAGTCTCTTGTCTAGGAATAGACCAAGAAACTTGCCCTCATTTTTATTACTGATGTTAATGTTGTCTATCTGTAGCTGAATTGCATTCGATGATTTGCTTCCAAATAAGACGTAGTAGGTCTATTTTATGTTTAATCTTAATTTCTTAGTTGACATCCATAAGTGGACTTCTTTTAATTCATTATTCACAACATTATTTAGTGTATGTGGGTAGGGTCTGAATAGATAAGAGTAGTATCATCAGCAAACAATATAGGTTTAGGAATATTAGAGACATTAGGCAGATCATTGATATATATAAGAAATAGAAGAGGTCCTAAGATGCTGCCCTGTGGCACTCCAACGGTAATTGGTAGAGTGGAAGAAGTTGTATCATTGATGGTTACACATTGGTGCCTGTCACTCAGATAGGATCGGATGTAGTCAAGGGCAAGGCCTCGGATTCCATAATGCTGGAGTTTAAGTAAAAGGTAGTTGCGATTAACAGTATCAAAGGCTTTTCTCAGGCCAATGAAGAGTCCAATCGGAAACTCATTTTTGTCAAGAGCTGAGTAGATTACGTCAAGGAGACTAATGATTGCATCATTGGTGCTCTTTTGGGACCGGAAGCCAAACTGGCAGGGGCTGAGTATGTCGAATTTTACGAGGTAGGAATAGAGCTGTTTGTAGATAATTTTTTTCAAATATTTTTGATAGAATGGGTAGGTTTGAAATTGGTTTATAATTGTTTATGTCCCCCGGATTGCCTGCTTTATGGACTGGCGTTACTCTTGCTTTTTTAAGGATATCAGGGAAGGTGTGACATTCTATAGAACAGTTGAACAGTAGAGCTATGGGTGGGGCAAGGGCATGGGAGGCGCTCTTGTATACAATGGACGGAATTTCACTGGTGTTCCCTGCTGTGGTGTTTGTGTGTTGCTGAGGAAGTCTTGGTTGTAGGTTTGATATAAAGCCATTGCATGGGTACTGACTTTAATACTTATAAACGATTACATGACTAGTAGCTACCAAGCTTGGCGGGCGTCCTGTACGCTCTTCTGTTTACCTCCCTCTGGCGTCTGAGCCGCCGCACATAGAAAACGGATGGTACCGTTTTCTATGAACATGACATTCCCTCCTTTTCTTTAAAAAGAATGAATACAGGATGTCTACCATGCTTGTAGCACAAAGCAAAGTTATTGACACAAAGTAAGTTACTAACACATCAAGAGATATTGCATACATTTAACATTAATTAAGCACACAAAGAATTTAAACAACTTAATCTTTACCACACAGGATTTCAATGTTAAAAATACAAATGCAATGTTAAACAAAAACGAAAGAAACTGTAATACAGAGTTACAAAATATTGAATGAGAGATCTGCATTATTCAAACAATATTAAATTTAATTTGGCATAATCAGTAAATAATTTGCATTGCCTAGGAACACAATTAATCATCAAATCGCTTAGGGCGTTTAACATGACGCTTAGGACGAGAGTCCTTAAATACAATAACATCCCTTGATGAATTGTTTGTCGGGTTATAACTCATTTTTTCTTTATTGTTTGTACGACTTTGCACTTCATCATTTTCTACACTAGTTGGAATCCCTTTGAAATAAGCCATATTACGTGTTATACTATGATCTCTATTACTAGCTGTTACCATAGTTCCTTTTACACTAATCACTTTATATGGTTTGTATCATACGGCATATCTAGCTTTCCCTCTTTTTTTCTTTTTAACGAGAACAGTATCTCCAACCTTTATGAATTGTTCCTTTGCACGAACAATTTTCATTTTGCCCTTGGCTAGTGCATCCTTCTGAGCGAGACGTTTATCCATTACCTCGGCTGGCATGACAGGTAGTGAGATCCTCATAGGATGTCCAAATAAAATGCTGTTTTAAACGCGAGGAAAGAGATTTACCTGTCTGGCCGATGTAAACACATGCACACTCATTACAAGGGATGGAATACACACAACAAACAATACACAATACACATTGTTGTGTGTATTCCATCCCTTGTAATGAGTGTGCATGTGTTTACATCGGCCAGACAGGTCAATCTCTTTCCTCGCGTTTAAAACAGCATTAATATGCTATTCGTACAGCCCAGCAATCCAGTGCATTGTATTTACATTCCAGTTTATGTAATCATTCTATCGACTTCACAGGGGCAAAATGTATTGTTAAAAGTAAGGATTTTGTTGAACGAAACGTGATCGAGTCTGCTCTGATCAAACATTGTAACAACAGCCTTAATGTGAGCCCCGGTATGTACAAGTTGGATCCCTATTTAAGCCTCAATTTAGCACGTCAAAATAATAGAGCAATCATTTAACACGTATGGCACTTGGAGATATTAATAAGAGCTGCCTCGTATGGGCCAATAGGCCTTCTGCAGTTACATTCTTTCCTATAATTCCTTTCCTCTACTTATTTTTGGTGGTCAGGTGATCTGCCCAGGCGGATATAAAGGTCTGATCAGCAATCTTATCTTCATTCTACTTTGCTCTGATGAAGACGAATTAGCCGAAAACGCGTTAAGCATTTTCCATTTTTCACATGTGGTTATTCTGCATATATATAAGGGTATAAAGGAATATATGAGAATATACATATATTAGAAAACAAGAGTATTTGTGTACTTCCCCTATTGTTTTAACTTGTGTTACGGGGCTCACCCCTTAAATGCCTCTACTAACTTGGGGCTGGATTTCCAAACTCTACTACCATCAGAGAAGAACCCGGTTGTGTCCCAGTAGGGCCGTAACAATCTCAAAAAAAAAATAATATCTGATCTTAGAAAGAATCCCAACAGTTTTTGAAACTTTTTTTATTTATATTTAGAATGTGTCCCTAGAAATTCAGCTTGCGGTCAATGAGAACGCCAAGGAACTTGCCATCTACTTTGTTACAAATTTGGGTACTGTTAAATCCTGAGATTTATTTGATTTGAGGATTTATTGCCAAACAAAATATAGAAAGTTTTGTCAATATTGAGGGTGAGTTTGTTGGCAGTGAGCCAGTGATGGATTTTATTTAGCTCAGTATTCACTGTGACATTTAGAGCAAGGGGGTCAGGACTGGAGTAAATGAAGGTTGTGTCGTCAGCAAATAGAATTGGTTTGAGATGTTGGGAGGCATTTGGGAGGTCATTAATGTAGATGAGAAAGAGGAAAGGGCCAAGTATGCTGCCCTGGGGAACACCAATGTTGATGGGTAGGGTGGGAGAAATTGAATTATTCACAGAAATATATTGGAGCCTGTCAGTAAGGTAAGACTTAAGGTACTGCAGGGAGTGACCTCTGACTCCATAATGTTGTAATTTAAGAAGGTTTTGGTGGTATAGTGTCAAAAGCCTTACGCAAGTCCACAAATAACCCAATAGGGAACTCATTTTTATCAAGAGCTGCATGAAGCAAGTTAATCATACAAATAAGTGCATCGTTAGTGCTTTTTTGGGGTCTGAAGCCATATTGACAAGAGCTAAGTATATTGTGTTTGGCTAGATAAGAGTAAAGCTGCTTGTAGATAAGTTTTTCAAATATTTTAGACAAGTTTGGCAGAATTGATATAGGTTTGAAGATGTTAACACCAGTGGGATCACCACATTTGTGGACAGGGGTTACTCTCGCTTTTTTTTTAGAATATCTGGAAAGGTTTGGAGTTCAAATGACTTGTTGAAGAGCAATGTAATGGCAGGAGGTAATAATCTGGAGTTTTTTTTGAAAAAAAAGAGTTGGTATCTCCTCAAGGGCACTAGACTTGGTTTTAAGGGAAAGGATTATGTCAGTAACATCAGTGGCATTAGAAGCATTAGGTACAGAGACTGTGAATAGTTACCTGTAAGTCCTGAATATTAGTACTGGAAGATGGAATATTATTTGCAAGGGATGATCCAATGGAAGAGAAGAACCTATTGAACTCAAGAGCAGTGTCAGAGGTTGAAAGTAGACCATCATTATTTGACAGGAGTATTGGTTTGTTATTTCAAATCTTCTTTGATCCCAATATTTGTGAAATTGTGCTCCATGTTTTCTTAATGTTGCCCTTTGTGTGGGTAAATTTATCTTCGTAGTACTTAATTTTAGCTCTCCTAATTATTTTAGATAGCAATGATGAGTAATTCTTTGAAAATTCTTTGGAGACGATTCTTAACTATACTTCTTCTCAAGGTCATGTTTTTTATTAATGGATTTAAGTATCCCCTTTGTAAGCCAAGGATTGTTTAGCCTTTTAGTTGTGACTTGTTTCGTTAGCATAGGACAGTGAGTGTCCTATGCTGAGGCTGAGAGTTATAAAGGCTGAGAGTTTTTTGAAGAAAAGATTGCACTGCTAGGTTGATGTCCCCTATGTTACCTAATTCGGACTCACAGTTGACATTAGCAGCAGCAGCTATAAAATTGCCTATGGCAGTTTTATTGTGCAGCCTAAAGCTTATCTCCCTTGTCTCTAGAGGTGGATTGTTAATGTTAGCTAGAAGAAATGTGGGGTAATGGTCTGTAGTATTATCGATGATTATCCCTGAAGTAAGCGGAGAGGTTATGTTGGTCCAGATGTGATGAAGAGCTGAGGCAGTACTATCAGTGATTCTAGTAGGTTTAGTGATTAAGGGTATGAGGAAGCAGGAATTCATACAGTTGAGGAAGCTGGCAGCAGTAGGGTTTTCAGGCTCAGAGGTCAATATTAAAGTCCCCTGCGATAATTAGATGTTTTTTGTTCAGTCTGTTATCTAGCATTAGATTTCTAAGATTAGAGTTGAATTCGGACACATCAGTGTTAGGAATTCTATAGACTGCTCCCACAGTCAGGACAGACTCAGCACCCTTGACTCTGAAACTGGCGAAGATATTCTCCCCACAGTAGTCTCTAGTTCTAATTACATTTAAGCATGTTAGTTCCTGGTGGTAGTAAACAGCAGTACCACCACCTCTCTGAATTGGTCGACAGTTGTGGATTGCTGAGTAGTTTGGCATGTTAAAGAGTTGAGTAATATCGTCTTTTAACCACGTCTCAGTAAGTATAATAAAAGAGAATTTGTTGTCAATAGTTTTAATCAAGGCACTAACATCATCGAAGTGTTTGCTAAGTGATCTTACATTCAAGTTGATTACAGAGATATTGTGATTATGTGTTAATACATTGTTTACATCATGAGCTGCAAAATATCTGCAATTTTGATCATTAAAGGGATGATTGTCATAGATAGTGGATAAGAGGTTTAGTTCTGGGTCTATACTTGTTTGCATAAGAAGGCTGGTTGTAGGAAAACAAGGCAAGAATGGCAATTACAACACAAAATTTTGATTTAAAAGGGGGTAAAAAATATAAACAAGACTATACAAGACAAACACAAAATGAACAGAAAAAAATGAGGTAGATTGCCTACAAGTACTCTCAGGTACACTGTAAGTAATAATTTGCATTTTGAGACACAGACAAAACCAGGGGTACAATGGAGTAAGGGAGTATGGCGAGGCTAGGCAACCTAGATAATAAATGAAAGCAAAGAAAAGTTGAATAATAAACATAGGCAAGTTTAATCTAATGATTATTAACCATAAATAGTTTAGTTCTTATTAATAATAGGATCATAACTAGAGAAAATATTAATGCACTAAATTAATTAAGACCAATAACTGACTAATATAAATTAAATTAAAATTTACTTTAAAAAAGGTGTAACAAAGAGTCTTTGGATACCTAGCCCGCACTAGGTGACAAGGGGGTTAATTATGTTGTCTCAATGAGAGGGATATAATAAGGTGAGACAAACCACATTGGGAGAGGAAAGTGTTGAGGTTACCCTCATTAGCAATTGTAAACATTTTACCTTCGGAGGTCTTTCTCACTTTAATCACACCATCTCTAACGAAGCACTGATGAATCGCAGCTGGGTTTTGTTTGCGGATTTGACGCAGGCGGTGGAGGAGATGCTGTCTTTTTCGAGTCAAGCACTCGTTGATGTGGATTCCCTTCCGTTGGGATGCAGCTGTCCGGACAAGATGCTATTTTGTGGACTGGGAAGCTCGTTTGAGGCGAATTTTTCGCTGGTTTGGACCTGATGGATTCTTTTTGCCTGCTCTGTAGGCAGCAATAATGTCTGTTTTTGTTTAGTGTGACACTCAATTCGTCTTTTATGAGAGCATGAGCTATTTCAATACACTTTTCACCTTCACGTTCCACAGGAATAACTTGGGACGACACAATAACAGAGTCGAGCAGCTTTTGCTGGTCCTGTTCATCCTGGGAGATGGAATGTTGGGCGGATAATGTACCGATACATGCAGTCATTTTGTTGAGAGCTTCTTCTTGTTTTTTTTATGGCTTCATCAGTTTTTAGACGCATATTTTCCTCACGGAGATCATTCAAGTCATGCTGGAGTTGATCTTGGCTAGCCTTAAAGCTTCTAATATCCTCCCGGAGAATGGAGGAACTTAACAATATGCCTTCAGCCGAACAAGTCTATGTGGGTGGGGACGAGGACAGGTTAAGTAGTTTAGCAGTTACCAGGGAGGATGTAATTAAACAAATAGTAAAACTAAAACCAAACAAATACCCAGAGCCGGATGAAGTGTTTGCCAGGGTGCTCAAAGAATGTAAAGAGGAGCTTTGCGAGCCAATGTCTACCATATTTAATAAATCAATAGAGTCAGGCAGAGTGCCAGAGTCATGGAAGGTTGCTAATGTGGTACCAAGCACTTTGATGTTGTTAATGCCCTGATTCAAACAGTTGACAACAAATTCTCTTTTATTGTGTTTACTGAAACGTGGTTAAAAGAGGACACTTCTCAACTCTACAACATACCAAACTACTCAGCCATTCACAACTGTCGTCCTATACAAAGAGGTGGTGGTACTTCTCTTTACTACCCCCAAGAACTGACTTGCTTAAAAGTAATTAAATCTAGAGACCCTTATGGAGAGTATATATTTGCCTCTTTCAGAGTCAAGGGTAACGATGCTGTCTTGACTGTGGGAGCAGTCTACAGGGTTCCTAACACTGATGTGACTGAATTTAACTCAAACCTTAGAAATCTTATATTAGAGAACCGATTGAACAAAACCCACTTAATTGTTTCTGGATACTTTAACGTTGACCTCTGCGAGCCTGATAACTCTCCTGCTGCTAGTTTCCTCAACTGTATGAATTCCTGCTTCCTCATACCCGTAATCACTAGACCTACTAGAATCACTGACAGGACTGCCACGGCTCTTGATCACATCTGGACCAACATAACCTCTCCACTTACTTCAGGGACAATCATCGATAGCAGTACAGACCATTTCCCCACATTTCTCCTAACCAACATTAACAAACCACCTCTTGAGGCAAGGGAGATAAGCTTTAGGTTGCACAATGACACTGCTATAGGCAATTTTATAGCTGCTGCTGCTAATATCAACTGGGAATCTAAATTTGGGAACATAGGGGACATCAACCTAACAGTGCAATCATTTCTTCAAAAAACTCTCAGCCTTAGTAACACCCACTATCCTATGCTAACGGAACAAGTCACAACTAAAAGGCTAAACAATCCTTGGCTTACAAAGGGGATACTTAAATCCATTAATAAAAAACATGACCTTGAGAAGAAGTATAGGTTAGGAATCGTCTCCAAAGAATTTTCAAAGAATTACTCATCATTGCTATCTAAAATAATTAGGAGAGCCAAAATTAAATACTACGAAGACAAATTTACCCACACGAAGGGCAATATTAAAAAATCATGGAGCCCAATTTCTCAAATATTGGGATCAAAGAAGATTATAAATAACAAACCAATACTCTTATCAAATAATGATGGTCTGCTTTCAGCCTCTGACACCCTTGCAAATGATATTCCATCGTCCAGTACTAATATTCAGGACTATCTTACAGGAAACTATCCACAGTTTCTGTACCTAATGCCTACTAATTCCACTGACGTTACTGACATAATCCTTTCCCTTAAAACCAAGTCTAGTGCCCTTGACGAGATACCAACTCTTATTTACAAAAAAGCCTCCATATTTTTAGCTCCTGCCATTGCATTGTTCTTCAATAAGTCACTTGAACTCCAAACCTTTCCAAATATTCTAAAAAAGCGAGAGTAACTCCCTGTCCACAAATGTGGTGATCCCACTGATGTTTACAACTTCAGACCTATATCAATTCTGCCAAACTTGTCAAAAATATTTGAAAAACTAATCTATAAGCAGCTTTACTCTTATGTAGCCAAACTCAATATACTTAGCTCTTGTCAATATGGCTTCAGACCCCAAAAAAGCACTAACGCTGCACTTATTAGTATGATTAACTTGAAACATACAGCTCTTGATAAAAATGAGTTCCTTGTTGGGTTATTTGTGGACCTGTGTAAGGCTTTTGAAACTCTTAACCACCAGAACCTTCTTCTTAAATTACAACATTATTGAGTCAGAAGTCACTCCCTGCAGTACATTAAGTCTTACCTTACTGACAGACTCCAATATGTTTCTGTGAATAATTCAATTTCTCCCACCCTACCCATCAATATTGGTGTTCCCCAGGGCAGCATACTTGGCCCTCTCCTCTTTCTCATCTACATTAATGACCTTCCCAACATCTCAAACCAATTCTATTTGCTGACGATACGACCTTCATTTACTCCAGTCCTGACCCCCTTGCTCTAAATGTCACAGAGAATACTGAGCTAAATAAAGCCCGTCACTGGCTAACTGCCAACAAACTCACCCTCAATATTGACAAAACTTTCTATATTTTGTTTGGCAATAAATCCTCAAATCAAATAAATCTCAGGATTAACAATACCCAAATTTGTAACAAAGTAGATGGCAAATTCCTTGGCATTCTCATTGACCGCAAGCTGAATTTCCAGGGACACATTCTAAACATATGAACAAAAGTTTCTAAAACTATTGGCATTCTTTCTAATATCAGATATTATGTACCTCGCCCTACCCTGGTGACACTATTATTCTCTCATCTATCCTTATCTCAACTATGGTATTTGTGCTTGGGGTTCTACTACCCAAAATCATTTATGTCCTCTAATTACTCAACACAAAGCTGCTATTAGGACAATATCTCACTCTGGCCCCATACATCACTTGGTACCCCTACTCAAATCTCTGAATATGTTAGATATTAAGTCCCTGCACATCCTCTCATGTGAATTTATATATATAAAACGCAGAACTGTAATGTCAGTCCTGACCTTAAAAGCTTCCTAAAAGGTTGTAACAGATCCCATGAGCACCACACCAGAAACAAATACCTATTTGTTATTCCAAGAGTACGACGTAGTCAAACTAGAAATGCTTTACAAATCAAGGGACCTCGAATGTGGAATGAACCTTCCCAATTATGTTAAAGACTGTACCTCTCCCAATCAGTTTAAGATAAAAACTAAGTACTACCTAATTAACCTAATGTAACCTACCTCACTCCCAAAATGTCAACTCATGTCTTCTATTTTAAACAATGCTGTTTTGTTGACCAAATTGTATTTTTGTTTTTTTCTGTCATGTTTCCCCCCCCTTTTTTCCATTCTTTTCTTATTTTTTCTCAGCACAATTTGTACTTTAATCTCAATTAGTATTAAGTTTTAGTCTTAGGGTTTTTCCCTGCCCGAAACACTTTGCGTAATAGTGGCTTTAGGCATTGTATGTACTAGCTCTATCTATAAATCCATCAACTTTTGTATGTTACCTTGTATGTATGTACCTTACCTGAATAAAAATGAATTTATTTATTTATTTATTTATTGTAAATCAAATGCAATATCTTTCATAGATAACTGGGAACACTTCTATGAAAGAAATGAAATGTACGCTCGGGATGGGGTGCATCTATCGAGGACTGGGGTTGTTGCTGTTGCGAACTCGTTGGAACCAGTGGTTAGAGGTGTTTGTTTGGGTTTAAACTGTTAGTAGATAGTGGTATGGGAATTGATTTGGAGGAAGGAGGTAATAAAAGTATGTGTTTGTGGGAGAAAGAAATTGGCAAAATGATCAGGGAAAGAGAAGGGCCTCAAAATAACAATACACTTAGGGTATATTACACTAACTGTCTAACAAAATAAACGAATTAAATGCTCTTGTCTGTACAGAAAAAAAATAGATATTATTGCACTTACCGAAACATGGATGAATGTAGAAAATAGAGAACTATTAGCTGAAAATCAGATAAATGGATTTAAGCTATTTCACACAGATAAATATATTAGACGTGGAGGGGAAGTAGCCATATATGTTAGGAACAATTTGAAATGTAGTCTCAAAGAGGGAATCAAAATTGAGCCACACAGAAACTATTTGGACAGAATTAAACGAAAAAGCAAGTAATCTTATAATAGGAGTTATATATAGGCCACCAAATTTAGACAAAATGGAAGCAAAGCATCTATGGAATGAAGTATCTAGAGCATCTAGGTCTCAGTAGCGTAAATTGAGACTACGACCGTCCCAAACACCTGAGCAGTTGAGCTCATTAAGCCCCCCCTGCTCAGGTGGTGGTCGGGTATGTAGTCCTCAAGGTATGTGGGGGATTTTCCGGATGTTTTGATGCATGCAGGTGCGTGGTGGAGGCCAGCGTCCAGGCGCGCGGGACCCTTTGGTGGGGGGATATCCCTTTGGTGGGGGGATATGTTGGGGGCTGGAGGGAGTCTATGTTTGTTGGTATGCGGTCATGTAGGAGGAGAGGAGAGGAATGGTGAAGAGGAGATGAATATGTATGAGTATGTGCCGTAGACTTAATCATGTGTGTGTGTAGATAGATGGGATTATGTTGAGTGAAGGAAAGCAGAGTCTTAAGATGGGTACGTAGGTTATGTTGTGGATTGGTGAGGCCTGCCTGAGAGGGGAGCAAGGAGGGGGGAGCCCTGCCTAAGAGGGGAACAGGGTCTTAAGATATGTGGAAGCAGGTGGGTTTGTGTGAGAGTAAACAAAGGAGGGTTAAACTTTTTCTCAGGCAATGCATCTGTGTTGATGGGTGATCAGTGACTGCTATTAGTCCCCCCATACACGGGGCAGGAAGTGTTGAGGGGAGTGAGAGAGAGAGCAGGGTCTTGCGGATGCCGTCCATCATCCTTAATCATTTTTTCAAAGTCTACAGGGGGAGTCTGGGTATGTTCTCACCATCAGGGTTTCCCCTCGACTGTGGTTTTCGTTAAGGAAGGGGAGATGGTACTACTGCCAGCAGGCTCCACCTGTCCCACATACTACCACCACCACCACCTGTTACGGACCCAAGTCCAGCGTTGGAGCACGGAGCAGTGACGACAACGCCATCTGTGAGTCCGCTCCCGAAACCCCCTCCAAATGGACGACGCCATCTGGTGAGGATGGGATATACCGGCCACAGGTGCTGGATTCCCGTCTTAATCAGCTCGTAACATAACCGTTGCTGACCTCTGGTGAGGGGGCGCTTAGACAGCAACGCCATCTATGGAGCAGAGAGGTGGACGTTTGTGTCTAAGCCTGTAAGTGAGGTGCCCTAGAGCGTCCCCAGTACTAATGATGTGTCTGATTACAGAGTCGACCTGGGACTGCTGTATTGGACGATGGATCAGTCTACCCAAGGCAACCAAGGTCTCTCCACGAGTTTGCTGAAGAAGCTGTGAGTCACCCCCGGACAAACACTGCTGAGAGTGTTAGCCTGCCTGTGACGTGGCAGTATCAGGAATCGCCTTATCTGGGACTGGCTGGTGGAAGAGACTAGCCACTGTGGTGTTTAGAGAGGAGAGTGCTTAGCGGGATCACACGAGGCTCCTGCCTAGGGCTCGCAACCCTAGTTTCGGTCGTGGAGTGGCCTACACAGCGGAGCTGATCGGAACCTGCCAGCTGCAGGCTGGATTGTGGTTGAAGGCCTCCACGACGGAGCACCCAGTGGGACTGTGATTTGGCTGGCCTGTGGCCAGGGTAGATTCGCCGAGAGAATCAAAGAGAATTCATCGTGGGCCGAAGAAGAGAACCAGGGCTACTCATCGTGAGCACCGTGGAGCATCCTGTGTCTTTGGAGGAAGACAAGCCATTGTACATAATCGTGTATGATAAACCCCATGTGCAACTGGTATTTATTTATTTATGGTGGTGGTGAAAATATATATATAAATCAGAGCATTTGTATCCCTCCCCCTTTAATTTAACTTGCGTTACGGAACACATCCCTTGAAAGCCTCTACTAACTTGGGACCGGATTCCCAAACTCTAATAACACCAGAAAAGAACCCGGTTGCGTCCCAGTAGGGCCGTAACACCACCACACTGCTGGGAGTGACAGCAATATAGCGTACCATACTCTCTCCTGACACAGCTCACACCGGGACATAGCATTGAGTGTGTCATTGTTCTTTCTCAAAAATAAGCCTGGACCTCAACATATAAATTCCAAATGCAGGTCTGGGCAGAGATAGCATTTGTGGGCGGCTCCCCTCTTGGGAGAGTGACCTGTAACTGAGGGTAAATGAGTCATTAATGGCCAACGCATCGACCCTCCAACAGGGCCCCCCACCCACGGCTCCTCCTCCCCACCCCCTTACCATCAATCATCCCCCCCACCCTCC
This sequence comes from Procambarus clarkii, assembly GCF_040958095.1. Classification (NCBI taxonomy): domain Eukaryota; kingdom Metazoa; phylum Arthropoda; class Malacostraca; order Decapoda; family Cambaridae; genus Procambarus; species Procambarus clarkii. The sequence continues at coordinate 8,071,025 of NC_091190.1, read as the reverse complement.
CCAGACCGATTTTGTGCAAAGCCTTTAGTCCATCATGGTAACATCATTCTTTGCCAAATAGCAATTTTTTAAGAGTAGCGAGAGTGATAAGGTGGTCTTCAATCTTATTATTATTATAACAAATTATAATTTTTTTGTAAACACAACTGCATGGGATACACATAGCAGTCACTGGTTACTAACCTACTCTCTCTCTCTCTCTCTCTTTCTCTCTCTTTCTCTTCTCTCTCTCTCTCCATTTTTCTTCTTCTCTTTGCTCTCTTTCTTATTCTCCTTCTCTCTCTTTTCTCTCTCTCTCTCTCTTTTCTCTCTCTCTCTCTCTTTTCTCTCTCCTCTCTCTTCTTCTTTCCCTCTCTTCTTCTCTCTCTCTTACTTTTTCTGCTTCTGTCTTTCTCTCATCTTCTAGACTCTCTCTCTTTCTCCCTCTCTTCCCCTTCTGTCTTTCTCTTTCCTTTTTCTCTCTCTCTGATCTCTCTCTCCTCTCTGTCTCCATCTTTCTAAATGCAATAAAGATAATTATACCTAATAAATTCAACCTTAGCTCCAAAAGTTATATCATGACATTTAAAATACGTTTTATTATTAAAACGTTTTGACCTCACGTTTTAAAGTCGTCTATACAATTTCTCAAAATACGTATTATAAACGTAATTTAAAACGTGCCCAAAACAATGAAATGTCGATTTAGGACGTTTTTAAAACGTGAAAATGTTTGGTGGGGTACACGTCCTCTATGCAAGAGCTTCCTCACAAGAATACTCTACAAGGGCTGCCGGGCACCTCGTGGCACACAACACAAAAGAGTTACAATTTGACTAATAGCATTGCAGCAAATGAGCGGGAACCAATCATAATGACTGTTCCCTGATCAGTAGCAGAGGTGACGTCATGAACATGTCACGACCACAACAAATTGGTGATATCCAACTACTTTGAAGGATTTCGTGGCTGGGAAGACAGTTTCTTGCAAAACTATTATATCTGCTTTTGTACCGATTGCAGCCTCCAGAAGTGTGTTTTCTTCATGTCCAAGACATTATTCTAATGCAGAATTCGTAACTAACAGATAACTGTTGGTGTTGCCTTTCCTAGTAGGACTCCTCTTCGGAATAAACAACCATAGTCTCCACTTCGCTAGCAGTGTCCCTGCAAATTGGACTGAATTGTTTATGTTTGTCTCTTGTATTACAAGATTCCGTTGATCTTCACTCGCCACTGTTTCCTGAAGTTGCTTTTGTGGATCTTGATGGTCTGATGTGACTACCCGAAAGTTAGTGGTAGTCTATGTCCATGTTTTAGTCCTCTTGTGCTCCGTCTTTCTTACTGTTTCTTGTGTAACTGTGGTCTGCTGAACGATCTTCTCCATTATTACACAAACGATTGCTCGAGTCTTGTTGCGAGGCATTCTGCGTCATCTGAAAGCAATTGGTAACGGTCTTTGCCATGATCTTCAATGTTTTTAGCTGGACCTCCGTAAAACTGTAAACCTGTTTTGTTGACTGAAAGTGAATACATTTTGTTTCCATGTTGTATTTCTGCAGTGGGTTTGTGCATTTTCTGATTTGGAGTTGCTTGAGTTGTGTAATGAATTCTATTATATGAGCGTTGGCATCTGTTGTGGCTGTGCACGAGTGTGCCAGACAATGTTAGTGCATGTACTGCAGGTCTGATTATCCTGACCTAATCGGTCTGCACCTTTTCATTCCGTGTGGTTGTTCAAGATTATTATTTCCTCCTCAACTTGGACATTTGGCTGTTGTGGTCTGGTTTGCCTTGTGCTTGGAGGTACAGTTTTTTGGTTGGATATATTCGCTAATTTCCGAGATTGAACGTTTGTGGTCCCATAAGTCACCAGAACCTGACGTGTCACTGCTTTGTCTATTTGTGTGTGACAGTTTTGCATTCAAAATTTGCACGTGTTCTAGTTTTGGATCCAGTGGAAAGTTGACTGGATATCCCAACAGCACGACTCTTGTGCGTCTTTCTGAAGGGTCCAGCTTTTCGAAACATTCAGGGTTTTTTTGCAGGAATGTTACCGTTTCCAGGTAATTTGCAGTCTTTTGGTCTGATTGTGTCAATTTCTCCTTTCAAGTTGACAGTGATGGAAAGTTTGAACTCTGCCTCTTTTCCATTTTAGTTACTATGCCATATGCTGTAGGAAAGTAGTCTGTCTGCATTATGGGTTATGAAATTTTGCAGTTCTAAGTCTGCAATTTGGGAAGAAGTGCAGAGTCTGACACTGGCTGGTGTATGACTGGTTCTGTCCTCTCTACGAACATTATGTCTGAATTCTTGCTGTGAAAAGTACTTGGTGTAGCCTCGATAGCGTATCTCATTTTTACTCTTCCTCTGAACTGTTCCTCCTCGTCTGTAAACTGCTTCCATTTCCTCTTTCTCCTCGACTTCCTTTTGACGTCTCCCAGTAGTGAGAGCCGATTCACATTCCTACCTAATGCTTGAGACACTCCTAGGTCTGGATAAATTTATTTCTCTTCAACGGAGGTCATAAAATGATTTTCCCAGATGGAATCAGGGATACCTAGCACTTAGTTGAGTAGTTTGGTATACCTTTCCCTGTCAAGTTCAGTTAAGTTCTCATTGTGGCACTGCCCACAGGGTCTCGACCTGCTCAGTGATGCGGCTCTCACACACACGAGTAAAAGATCATTGGGAGCTGGGGGACCAGACCACTGTCGTAACAGTGAGAGTCGCCTGCATACTGGGGTGTGCACAAATCTAGACAGGTGGTCAACAGATACTTAACTGTATTTATCCAAGAAGTGCAGAAGAAATCTGCAACGTTCCTTCCAAACAATAGTGTGGCACGCACTCCTGGGTAGACAGGCGGGCACACGCGAGTACAGTCAACATGTTTCATCAACAGCACCGAGTCTGGGTATTGGTGGGTTGTTCCTCACAAAACGGCAAGGATTTGAGCTGATGGTTGCTCATAATCTGAAGTTTTCCAGAGAACAAACCCGTGTGCGGTCTGCTGTACCAGTGGCGCCGGCGGCGAGTCTCATGGCTGGTGATCGGCTCATCCTAGTAATGTAGGTCATTATGACCTTTCACCACAGCCAATAGTTCTTAGTTACGACTACCTCTCGCCTGACGCTTCAGTACTCTTAATTTTTATTATATCTTCGTTCAATTCTTAATGGATAGATCAAGCCATTATGTAATATTTTTATTAGCGTCTTGGCCTTAACGCAGACACCAAACATGTTTGATACCTCCCAATTATTATAGAAGATAGAAAATGCCCTCCTGGCCACACGAACTCCCGGCCGCACGCACTCCTGGCCGGCCGGACACACACTCACATTGTCAACAAGCATCATCAACAGCTATGGTAATCCTCCTCCTATCACTGTAGCTTGCTGCAAACCCAGAATGATTCGTCTGAAAACATTTAATACAAGAACATTACGAACAACAGATGCTATGCATGAATTGTCCACCAGAGTAGCGAGGGCAGCTAAATCCCATATTCGTACATGTCCCTGACTGTATACGCCACCAGCAATCTCTAGCAGCTTCAAGCCTCGGTACTACAGGTACAAACGTTACCATCATCCTCCTCCTGGTGGTTCCTGAACCTCGGGCAGCTGTAAGTGCTTGACCGCAGTGGTCACCCATCTGTGGTCACAGCCACCATCTTGTGTTAATAAGGACACCTGGATGTGGATTTGATTTTCAAGAACGTACTATTTGTGTTGATTTGTCTTCCACTGACTTGTCCATGCATCATAGTCCACATCGATTTACCTGTCAGTGCCTGAACAGATGAAGGCCGAGTCTTTGAGACGAAGATTACCTGACCCATCCCTGGCGTGTCCTACACTGGGCCAGTTGTTCTCAGGAGAGTCGGCAAGTATAGCGGAAATATCTTAACAACGCACATTTTAACACTTTGTATTGAGTATTAAATGTTCTTTGTTATGCATAGTTTATACCAGTATTTTGACTGGAAGTTTGGTAAATCATTGACATTTGTGAAGAGAGAAGCCATATTAGTTAGGCACGTCAAAGTGTTAAGAAGAGGTTCCCCTCGAGAGGGTTGAGTACCCATCTAGTTGGACTGATAGGTACCTCTGATACACAGAGAGCAATCACACTAACGTGATGTATCAATGAGAAAATCCGTGGGAGACGTGATGAGAATTTGAACCTATGCACTGTGCATTCCCAGGCACACGCCTCAGACAACTAGGCGACAGCATTTTCAAACACGCCTGGGGAATGTTTCTGATAATGTCCAGCGCATAGGTTGCCTGTGCGCATGATTGTTTTTTAACTGACATTTTTCATTATGCGAGTTAAAACACGCATTATTATGTTAGTAATCATATAATCTAGTGTTCCTTTCTACATCAGTATAGTATTGTGTTTAAGCACACTGTATAATCGACATCCTTAATACGTGCTATCAGCGGAAAAAACTTCTGAATAACCTTTTTCTTATTAGAATATGCTGCATAATACATGACGCTTAATATACTGAATGAGAAACACCTTACACAGTTGGATCGCTAATGTACGATTCTCTGCAGTAGTTAATAAAAATGGGAAGCAGCAGCCAGAGGAGCTAGCACTATGGGACACTTGGATGGAGGCGCTGGGAGATGGTGGATAACGGTATGAACCGTTAGATGAATGGTGGATTAACACGACGATGAATCACTGGTAGGTGGATGGTGTTTTAACAGGGTGCACTAAGGTATACTTGTGTTGACCAGACCACACATTAGAAGGACGAAGGTCGTCCCTTCACCTCCTAGTGTGAGGTCTGGTCAACATACTTTAGCTACGTTATTGTAACTCATCGCCTGCATAAGGTATACTTGTGTTAGTATCACACTTAATTCGCTCCTGTACATACAATAGGACTATTTAGGTTAGGTAAGGATAGTTAGTGATGAATAAACATGTACACTAAATGTGTCGAGTGGGAGGAGGGTGGGGGTGGGGCCATTTATCAGCTGATGATTGGAAGGGGAGACAGCCACGACTGTCAGCTGATGAATGGAAGGGAAGACAGTCACGACTGTCAGCTGATGAATGGAAGGGAAGACAGTCACGACTGTCAGCTGATGAATGGAAGGGAAGACAGTCACGACTGTCAGCTGATGAATGGAAGGGGAGACAGTCACGACTGTCAGCTGATGAATGGGAGGGAAGACAGTCACGACTGTCAGCTGATGAATGGAAGGGGAGACAGTCACGACTGTCAGCTGATGAATGGGAGGGAAGACAGTCACGACTGTCAGCTGATGAATGGAAGGGAAGACAGTCACGACTGTCAGCTGATGAATGGGAGGGAAGACAGTCACGACTGTCAGCTGATGAATGGAAGGGAAGACAGTCACGACTGTCAGCTGATGAATGGAAGGGCAGACAGTCACGACTGTCAGCTGATGAATGGGAGGGAAGACAGTCACGACTGTCTGCTGATGAATGGAAGGGAAGACAGTCACGACTGTCAGCTGATGAATGGAAGGGCAGACAGTCACGACTGTCAGCTGATGAATGGAAGGGGAGACAGTCACGACTGTCAGCTGATGAATGGGAGGGAAGACAGTCACGACTGTCAGCTGATGAATGGGAGGGAAGACAGTCACGACTGTCAGCTGATGAATGGAAGGGAAGACAGTCACGACTGTCAGCTGATGAATGGAAGGGCAGACAGTCACGACTGTCAGCTGATGAATGGAAGGGGAGACAGTCACGACTGTCAGCTGATGAATGGAAGGGGAGACAGCCACGACTGTCAGCTGATGAATGGAAGGGAAGACAGTCACGACTGTCAGCTGATGAATGGGAGGGAAGACAGTCACGGCTGTCAGCTGATGAATGGAAGGGAAGACAGTCACGACTGGGTTTTGCACTTGTACGGGAAGGAAGTCATTGCTAACAGTTATTGTATTTCACTCCCCCTAAACGTTCGTTCATGCTTGCACTAACCTCGACATGCATATCTACTATCTGTATACCTTAATTGTTTCACAAAATCAATTTGAAGCGTTCCTTGAAGTAAACTTTGCATTCTTTTCCTTTGTAAATTCTTATTTCCTTCACTGAAACTGACCATTTGAAACTCTTCCCTAAACGTTTCTCCTCCCGAAACTTAAGCATAATGCTTGCTGTATCTTTCTTGCTAATCCTTAATTTCATTATACAAAATTATATACTGTACGAATCAATTTTAAACTTTTTTTAATTTTCATCTATTTTTCACTTTCCCATCATTCCCAAGAATGTTGCAATGAAAATTACAGTTGAACAACCATACTTCCACTACCTAATGTATGAAACATTTCGAAAAACTACACGAATCATTTGGGTTTCCCTTTTAACTTCGTTCACAACTTATGCCCTTAACTACTATTATATTTTGCAACTCAAAAAAATTCCGTTTCCTTAACTTGCAACTTTGTAAGGAACACCATTGCAACGTGACTCATCCACGTTTTCAATCCTTGCAATTGTTTTGCAAACCAGGACAAAAGGTATCTGCCACATCCTCAATTCCCCTACTATAATCCTCTGCTAGAACTATTTAATCAAAGTCTGAGGCATGGTATCTTGCCTGACCGCTGGATACCGACTAATACCAATACCCAAGCCAAATTCACAAACATTCTGACCCATACGATAAAATAAGTAGGAGCCGTGAGGAGTCGAACCTAAGCTCTAGGGACTCCCAAGCAAACACCTTAGACAACTGTACCACAACATGGTCAAAAGGATTCCAACCTGGGATGCTTGGGAGTACCCAGAGCAGATGATCGAATCCTACTCACAAGCTCCTTCTCATTATACATCACATTATGTGATTTCTTTGTGCCTTCAGACCCATGTCTGACATCCTGTATGTGTAAAGTTCGAGAGAATTATACTCGACAGGTTAATGTTTCAAATTAGCCCCCAACTTGCTCCTATCCTGTATGGTTTCCTTCCTTGAAGAAGCATTCAAATTTGATTTGCTGAATATTTTGTTAGACAAGACCCATGCTCTTAGGTGGCATTTATTGACCTTAAACTCCTTTTGATGCAGCAAAAAGGTGAGAGAAATCTTAGAATTAGCTTCTTTTGGAGTTCAGGGAAGATTTGACATAGCTCAAGGGGTACACGAGTATCAGAACTGCCTCAGTTCTTTAAAACATTCTGCACCCTTTGATTTGGGTACACCGCAGAGTAAGGCGCTTTGCCCAACACAGTTCAATATCCTAATGCACAAAAACTGGTATTTGCACACTTGCTGATAAAGCTGTCATCTATTATGTCGATGACATTAGTTTGGATATTTGAAACAAAACAAGACTGCAATCCCTACTCGAGTCACTCGCTGATAAAAGCATTGAATTCGGTCTTTAACTTTATCCATTGCTTTCTCCCAGAAAACAACCAGTGCGCCTCTTGCTTTCAAAGTTAACAACCAAACCATACAAATATTTGGGCAGCACAAATACCTGAGTAGGTATCAGTGACATTGTAAACGACCTACAGCGTAGGTTAAAATTCAAATCACTGAAAATACTTACTAGTAAGAATATTGGTATACATGTTAAATATGTTAGATTATTCAACATGTTTGTTAGATCCCTACTTGATTATCATGCCTTGCACTTAGCTTCCCCGCCTCTGTTTTGAACAAACTAGAATAGAACGAAGCCATGAGGATAATTCTTGCTGCCCCAAGAAGCACAAGAATTAACATGAGGAAAGAACTGAAGCTTCCAACTATACTAGAGAGAATCATCCAAGTCAACACTACCTTTTCCCTTCAGGTCGTGGGAGACCCTACATCTCCAGCATTGCTTGGATATAAATTATTATGTGCCGTTAACACACTATTTAGTGGTGCAACATACCACCTCACTCCTTGTATGATAAATAGCCGAGTAAAAATGTCTACAATCTCATGAAACTGAACATTCCTTTTAATGCAATATTCCTGTCACTGATATATCTCTATATGTACACCACAATTTAAGTACCATATACAACCGCCACTAAGATGGGTAATTAGAATCCTGCTCTTTCCAAAGCCGTCACACTTTAAATAATTGCCTCATCAAAATTTAAGATCCAACTAGAATAGTCCAGACCGATATTGCAGTCCAGTCATCTACAGGACGGACTACAGTAGCATGCAGGTTTTACAGAAAATACTTGCACACAAGACTTATCATTGTCAGGTTAAACAACTGGCTGACCTCTACACAAACAACTGACTGCACTACAACTAGCTACCAGTACATTCAACGTCACAGGAGGAATTTTGAGCTTAAAAGTCTGCTCTTAAAAAGGTTTCATGTACGACCGAGTGTAAGAGCTTTATAATTGGACTTCTTATACAACCTGCTCACTGCTCAGTATAAAGGGTTTAGAACCTCTTGTATGGATACCTTCTCACAAATATAACCCACCATAATGACAAACACTGCAGCCAAATTTGCGTGTATGAATGATGAAGGTGAATTAAACCAAGGTACCAAAATCTCTTATCAAAACTATTGTTCCTATCACTCAGGTCTAAGAGAAATTACAAACTCCGAACGGCCTGAAAACACCGGTATAAAAACCTGTGATTTGTTTAGGTCCGAATCCTATGTATAAGGGCAGCACAAAACGTCCTCCAGATTGTGACACTACGGAAAATCTCAGTCAGCTTCAACCAGTGAACAATACGTTCTTAACATACCGAGAAGCTGCACTTTAACCACACAATATATCAAGGCAACACCTGTTAGTAGACTAAAAATCATCGACACATTGGCTTTAACAGAAAATAAAAATTAGGAATGACCTTCCACTTCTGACAATATTTCTGACTACAAAATGAAAGATTCCTCCCATAACCATATTGACTACTTTGACCGTAATTCTGGAGAAATTATGGCGAGTACACAGCCACAAGGCTGTGTACTCGCGCCAACATTACACCACACACTACAGAGGGAAGGATGGGGAGGAGTGGCGGCCCTGATGATAAGGACTGGTGTTTCAAGGAGATGGGTATCCTGGGGTGCGAGGAGTTCAGAGACTACATAACAGGCACCATGACGATGGGAGGACCAAAAATAGCAGCCGTAATATATAACCCTCCATTAAACGACACAGACCCCAGCAATATTATGACAAACATAACAGTACCTATTATAACTGAAAGGGTAGACTGTTGTTACGTACTCCTAGCAGAATACGTATATAAATTTAAAATAACTTGTTTTGTTCCATTATATCATTGCCTGTATATGTACACACATTGTGTTTTTGTAAATTATCGTGTGGTGTGGCAACGTCAGTGGAGACAGGAGCGCGGTTGCTTTGCACACGTCTAATACCTGTTAGATTCGGGAAGTTGGACCTGTTCAGTTTTGGGAGTTCCAGATGTCACTTTTATTAAGTTTATGTAATTGTTTATTTTCTGTAATTAAACAGGTGGCATTGTACTTATATATTTTGCAAGTAACTATTATATGTAATTTGCATTCTTATGTGTTTTGAGAACAACTGGTTGTTCAATTAGTTTTAAATATTAAAAAGTCTTTAGTTTCCATCCCTCATCCTGGATGAGGCAGAGGAGGAGAGGATTATGGGTAGCGACAGAGCGAGAGTTCAGTAGCTTCACGGGACTCGAAGGAATAACATGTGGGAGATAAGTCTGTTTACTTCTTGTTGTGCCATATTTTATTATATTATATTAGGAGAAGGACAATACCTTTTGTTTGTTGTATAAGTTAACTTGACCATCTGTGTTTTTATATTATACTGTCTTGAATATATATCTATATAATATTTTGTATCTATTCTTCAGTCCTAAAGGAAGATTTTTATTTATGTGCTCATTACTTATCAAGGGGTTATACTGGTGACCCACTCTTGAGAACAGCAGTTTTCTCGTATCCCTAGACGTAATTAAAGCTTGGCTGCTGTAGGGTCACGAGCCGTAACGAACGATAGGTAACAACTGTCGCCTGTTAGAAATCTATCGGTTAATAATAATGGGGACTTCAACCATGCACAGATACAAGAACCGTATAGTGGTACAACGCAAGCTAAACTATTGGACATGGCAACATGAAACTTTTCAAGCCAACATTTAAGAGGACCCACGTGACTAAAGGTAATTATGAACCTGCTTGACTTTATCCTAGGGAAATTATTGATTACTATTGACATTTGAATATATGGTGTGTCGGGGTTCACCACCATAAGAGGGGCGAGTAACAGTATACTCAAGGTCACTCACCGTAGCCCTGCGGGTCTTCACTCTATCCTCGAGGCGCCACTGTACGCCAGGAGAGTATCCCAGTCAATCCCAACCGGCCTCTGATCGAGAAAGAGTGGGAACACAACTTGTTCTCTTAACTATTGTGTGCCCGCCCCGACACAGGGCTCTACTACTAACCACAAGGTCGCCAACTGGTGTTTCCCGTGTCCAGTAACACGTCAGTGGTTTTGTCGAATTGTGGTAGCAGTGGCAAGAACACACTCAATAGATCTTGTAACGGTTCTATTGTTACGTAAAGTATGGTGACAATAAACACAGACACTAAGATACTATATATATATTTGGTCGAATATACAGAAGTACACAGGTGATACTTTGGTGTGAGTTGAGCGCATTGAGAGTCGGTACAGTATCTCGCAAGTGTCTGCTCTAGACCACACTTGAAAGTAGACTAGTTAATGTTTGCTATTTTGCTGCTTATGTGCTCGGGCAACACCTCACCGTGTTGCCCGGGCAACGCCTCACCTCATTCATCTCCAAAGGTTGACAGGAATATTAACAATGCATTTGGAGCGAGTATATTATTGGGATAATCTACTCGCTACAATCTGATATCAGGCAGGTATTTATTTCTTTCACTATTTCCTTTCAGGTATTATATAGCCATAAGAAATATGGAGGGGATGATATAAACACCAAGGTATTTTGTATTTTACTTAAAACTCAAGACATCACAAGATTATATCAATAAGCAAACAACTGTTTCATGCGGAAGTCACTCGTTCTCACAAATAATCATGAACTCGCCAAGCTGGCAATGCTCCCCCTCACGTCAATGTCAAAATCAGCTGGGCGACTCCCACCGCGCGAATGGTCGTTTATTTATTTGCCTGGCGTGAGGCGCCTGTTTCTTTAAATTCTCAAGGATCACTAAATGTTCAAACACACAATATCTGCGACAATAGCACGTAAATACTTCGCTGCACTGCTCTTGAGATCAATCAAACATTTCTATATTAATGGACACAATAATTCACTATCATGGTATAACACACTGCCCTTCATTTAATGATAACGTATGCCAGTATATATCACTGGAGTTCTCAGTAATTCCTTTCGTGGGCGAATATTCAATTAATCACTGCACACATGAATGGTTATTCAATACACAAGCATCGACATTATATATATATATATATATATATATATATATATATATATATATATATATATATATATATATATATATATATAAATATATATATATATATATATATATATGTCGTACCTAGTAGCCAGAACACACTTCTCAGCCTACTATGCAAGGCCCGATTTGCCTAATAAGCCAAGTTTTCATGAATTAATTGTTTTTCGACTACCTAACCTACCTAACCTAACCTAACCTAACTTTTTCGGCTACCTTACCAAACCTAACCTAGAAAGATAGGTTAGGTTAGGTAGGGTTGGTTAGGTTCGGTCATATATCTACGTTAATTTTAACTCCAATAAAAAAAAATTGACCTCATACATAATGAAATGGGTAGCTTTATCATTTCATAAGAAAAAAATTAGAAAAAATATATTAATTCAGGAAAACTTGGCTTATTAGGCAAATCGGGCCTTGAATAGTAGGCCAAAAAGTGAGTTCTGGCTACTAGGTACGACATATATATATATATATATATATATAAATCATAGATATCAATAATGGTAATAATATAGTTACTGGGCACTTAGCCTAACACCAAATACTGGTATATTTATATATATATATATACTCTCTCACTAACTGATCATATTAAAGTCTCATGAAAGACATTATCAACACAGTAAATTCATCCATTACTCCGGGTGCCTGCACACACCAATAATAATCATAAATATCGTGAGTGCTCTATGTAGCCCCACTGCACACTTGTGCCTTACTGTGACATAGGTGAGCCTTTCTCACGACATACAAAATACTCTGGCTAAATAATATAGCTGACTAAAGGGGAATTGGGAGGGAAACTAGAATCACCTACTTCCACCTATCCTCCGGTGAGAGTTGAGTTGTAGCTCCTGGTCCAGGCTCCTGCCTCGTGTAGGGAACGCCCCCACACACACCCTGTCGTGTCCTCCAGGAACTCAATCAACGTCCCACCATAAACGCGTCGTCTCCGTGCTCTGTCCTCCGCGGGTCCGTGCCCCTCCTCCACGTCTTGTAGGGTTGGAGTCGGTCTCCCGGCCGTCAACTTCTCCTCCCAGCTACGGCTGCCTGCCTACGTCTCGGCTGCAGTCATTCGGATTCCCGATTAGTGTCTTCTTTCACTGCTTCCCAGTGGATTGGCCCAGCCGCTACGTCGTCACTGTGAAGCTATCAGACGTCCCAGACGATACTGCCTAGACTTCACCTGCACAGCACCCGACCCTGGAGCACTTGATGCTCAATATTCCGTCAATTCCCTCTTCGGTCCACACATGGAATGAATTAAGACCTCCCGGTGTACTGGCAGACTACGGGTGACGCGTAAGATCCACGGGAGAGGCGTATTACTGTCAGATTGACAGGATCAATCTTCACACATCCATTCACCTTGACGTGTCGTGTCAGACTGATTCCCTCCGGAGGATTGGCCCAGCCATTACGTCATCACTGTGAAGCTATCAGCCGTCGCATACGTCGCTGCCTAGACTCCACTCTTGCACAACACCTGTCCCTGGAGCACTTGTTGCTCAATATTCTGTCAATTCCCTCTTCGGTCCACACATGGAATGAAGGAAGACCCCACAGGTGTTGGCAGACCACGAGTGATGCGTAAATCCTCCGGAGACGGGGTAAACTGTCCAACTGACAGGACCCCCCAGCGCACGTCCGACCTCCTTGACGTGCTGTCTTAGACTGATGGCGCCGCCGTGGCTCTCTGACCGGACCCCCCTTCCTTCGTGACGTCATATTCGCCATGGGTTGTTTTCATTGGCTCCCTGTGCCACATCGCTGTCGGTGATCAATCTGGTGCCACTGACGTCACACAGTTTTGGCGGCAAAACAGAGTAGCCAGCGCCATATTGGCTTCCTAAAGGGCCTATACCACAGGCCAAAATACTCTTCTTTTACAAATTTCTCGATACCTCGAGAACACTACATTCTCCCACATATATCAAACTGATGCCTGCGACATAGAGAACGCTCGGGTAAAGTGGACATGACTCTTACAGCAGGCGTGGGAGAAATATAAGGGGGGGAACACCGTCACAGGTGGTAGTAGGGAAAACTTACTCATGGTACTCGAACTTACATGTGACCAGAAGGCCAAAGCCTGGCATACCGAAAGGGAAATTACAAGGTAACAAAATTTATAATATAAATACCATAGGTAGTAAATCTCAAGGATAAAGGCTGCACAGACATGATTGACTGCATCACCCAGACGAGTAAGGAGATAGCATAATTTTGTCCTGGTAGAAGAGAATGGAATTTCACGACTGTTTTAAGTTGTGCGAATGAGTATGACCAGATGATCTCCACGCTTTTATATCAGCGTGGAATCTCCAGAAGAGTATTTCCATCCTTGCACCCTCTTGTATCCTTTGGTCTGAGGCCAAAGTCTGCCTTGCTGGGTATCTATGGGCAGCCCTCTGGCTGGGATGGCCAAGGATATGCCAAGAGTCGTTGCAATGTCTTTATCACCAGGGTGGATTATACCAGTCAGTGGAACTCTGTGGTTCCAGTCAGAGATACAACAGAGGGTTAGTTGTTGACCCGACCACACTAGAAGGCGATGGGACGACGATGTTTCGGTCCGTCCTTGACCATTCTCAAGTCGATTGTTAGAAATTTATCAACCCAATCGACTTTAGAATGGTCCAGGACGGACCGAAACGTCGTCGTCCCTTCACCTTCTAGTGTGTGGTCTGGTCAACATACTTCAGCCACGTTATTGTGACTCCGTCTGCAGAGGGTTAGTTTCGTGCTCCCAGGACAGAAGGCTTCACTCACACGTTAAGGCAGGTCTCCTAACCTCCTTGGTACTTTTCCATGACATGAAACAGACAAAGATTACTTGTGTATGGAATTATCTTTGGTTTAGGCATTTGTTTATCTGCCATTTGTCTATTCGTTCACAGGATCATTGGACAAAGGGAAACTAGACCAAATGATGTACTTTTTCTGACTGGGGCAACCCAGCCAATACAGTGCAGCAAGCACCGAATTGACAGAACCCATCAACGGCATCAACTGAGTGAAAACATGAAGCCAGGGAGTCTCCTCTAACCTTGTCTGTATGTGATAATGATAAAACTAGTACTCCAAGCAGACTTGGATAACTTACGACTTCGACAAAGAATTTTAAGGATTACCCAGTTTGCACTCCTAACTCTTCCATAAGGAACCCAGGATACAGCAGAAAATTTATACATGTCGAATGAAAGAATAAAAGCTTCATTTAATAAAGTTAGATGGCAAACAGACCGGAGACAACGACAGGCCCAGACCAAGAGGCTAAGAGGAGGAGACGCCCAGTCACCAAGACCAGTTCCACAACAAAGTGGCTATAGCTACAACTGAGACCATGGGATGACCTGCGGGTATTTGATAACAGTGGCTACCTTCACCCCCCCCCAAGAGCACGCTAAGGTTCTTCCCCTAAAATAGAAACCAGGTCATCTGCTTGAACACTATGTCACAAGCAAGGGAACGATCGCTAAGTGTAACACTGGCCTCAGAGGAGCATTAAATTTTGAATAAACACTACGGGCGAGAGAATTAGAGGAGAGCTACAGAAGAGACGGCGACTACGGGTACAACGGAAGAAAGGTATTGGTACAACAACAAGGAGGTAAAGTCCCATACAAAAGATTTAGTTACTTCGAATATTCTCTCCTGCAAGTGTTACGACCTGGTTGGTCTATGTGATAATAAACAAGCCATTTGGGGCATTCCTGATCCTACAGCCAGAGACTGAAGTACACAACCCACTTTTTGTCGGCCCTAAACCCAAGCACACCAGGAAGGCTGCCAGAGCACTGGCACAATTGTTTGTATTAAATTAAGGATAAAATTACGGGAAAACTAAGGGAAGGTGGCGTCTGTAGGACCACAAATAAGGCACTAATAACAGTGCCTCGTATATGTAACTGAGGTCACCCTCTTCAGAGTGGACAACAATTCGTACTGCCAGATTAAAGGGACGATGATCGGAGCAAGTGTTAGTGTTGCTGTGATAAAAATATTTATGCATGCAACATTTGACGGCCTCCACACACTATAGTGAACACCAGCCACACTAATCAACTCGTCCTCAGGCTAGGCTCGTTAGAGCAGCGGCCATCCCACGAGACGTTCATAAACTTTAACACCGTAATAAAAACATTTGTTCCCATAATTTATTATACCATAAAATTCAATGTATATTAGGCGTACATTATGTGATTAGACTTTTTGGCGATTTGTGTTAGTAGTCCACTAGTGAAGCATTTACAGACTTGCTATTCGAGAAGCTGATGTCAGTGAAGCACTGTTCAAGAATAGTTCATGCCTCGCTCAGACCGTCTCATCAATAAAAGACAAATGATTGTTAATCCAGCCAACGAACTTCTTGTTTATCAATGAAAAACAAGTTTACACGCAACTTTAGTTTTTATTCCATCCAGTGGTCGACACTAAAGGCGCATTCATATAACACGCTGTTCATTAAAAATAGGAATTCTCAAATACATGTTATTATTTTTATATGTTAGCATACTTTGCATATTTAGGCATTGTTTAAGTTAGGCATTTAGTTTCTCATGGTGATTATTTGTATCTGTAATACGTGGGTGAAGCATTTACAACACTGGTTGAAACAAAAGTCGTCAGTGAAGCACTGTTCAAGAAATGTTTGAACGTCATCAGTTGTGAGTCATGTGTAAACCATTTTTCCATTCATAAAGAGGAGGTCTGGCAGATGTATCGAATGGACCTTAACCTTTCTTTATGAGGACGAGCTGTTACACAGCTCAACTGATCACGTTCGAACATTTCTCGAGCAGTGCTTTGCTGATGACCGCTGCTCAAATCCCAAAGCTATAACTATCATCAAACAGTTCTAATACAATGATTTTTCTTCCCGAGAATCTGAGTCAAAGGTATATTTAGCGAGCAAAATAATCTGGGTAAAGCCTTGTAGGAGCTCTGGGAGAGTCCTTAAAGCAAGAGGCTGCCCCGCATCTTCCATACAAGAAGCAGCCAAGACACTGGCTCCTCTCCTGCGACACCATCTTGTACGGGAACAAACATCCAATCTATAGAGGATGGTTCTGCGTAAGTAATATATTTCTACAGCTTCAGGAAGCATCCGAAAGGAAGTTAACAAGCTCTAGTCTGGGATGAAGGAAACCATCGGCGAACATCCGGCCTAGAACTTGCTTCCTTCGGAGCCTTCTTTGTTAGCTTGGGAAAAAGGAATATCCCCCAGTGACATTAGTAACGGCTCCTTTCCCAGCATAAACCATATGCCACTTGAGTATTCATAGCAGATCCGCCAGTTATTATATAATTTCTGCCCACAAAAATGTGGGGCACTTAGCACAAACAACAAACCAGGAACACCACGTTACCCCGTTCCGAAGACCCAGAAACGTTCACCTCTAACACTTTACAGAGCCTGCCGCCTTACCACAATATTTGTCGATTTGCAGAAATGCCGCAGCGTTCAGGGGCTACCAATACCTTGTCCAAGATGCGGATGATGGCCACGTAGCTGTAAGTGCTCAACCTCACGAAACTGTACGACTATCAGTATCGGGACTAAACCTATCAGCTAGATAGGTTTAGCCCCGATACTTCCCCTCACGCTAAAACTTTCCTCTTGCCAGAGTCTCCTTACCAAAGCTGAAGCATCACTTTCTTGGGTATTTTTATTTATATTTAGATTCAGATTCAGATTCAGATGTTTATTCAGGTAAGGTATATACATACAAGTGATGTTACATTAATGGATTGATATATAGATAGAGCTAGTACATACAATGCCTAAAGCCACTATTACGCAATGCGTTTCGGGCAAGATTGGATTTGATTGGACTGATGGGATAGAAGACAAACTAACAAGTATGGATGGAGAGAGAGGTGGGAGGGAGGGGAGGGAAAGAGGATTGATATGTAATCGAAATTGTTGGCGTAACATTAACCATATGATACACCACAACTAAATGTTCAAATTATGGGCCCGAAGATTTTTCTCCACTCTGAAGTGGTTAACATATGGAGTGCTTTAGACTACACCGATTAGAAGATAACCGCTTCAAGGTATAGTGTGTACCTACTAAAATTATTAAGACGTGTACCCTTCACCTATTGTACTTAGGCGCGAATATGTTTCCCATTACATAGTGACCAACTGCGATTCGAGAGAAGATTTTCAAAGTAACTTTAATCCCTCCATACCTGCAATGCGGTTGTATGAGACCAATTTCATGGGTCTGGTTAACCATACCTACAGTGCCATTGTACTGATGCACCCTCGTACATACCTGAAATTTCACATTAAACATATCAATACTAAATTGAACATCTTCATGTAAAGTTTGAGAAATATCCCGCAAGACAATATCAGGTCAGACATTGGTTGAGCTAAAAAGACTTACCACAGAATGGCAAAACCCAACCTCAGACTTTACTCATCCACAGCCCGTTCTCAACACAACGGCCAAGTGGTTGTTAACCCGGCAGCCAAACATGAACGTGAAGAACGCTTCACATTTAACTTTTCAGTCTATGCTCGTTCGTGCACTGACCCACAACAGTTCATACATTTTAACACACTTTTTAAAATAGTTTTTGATATATGACCTATTATATATTAGTTATTAGGCGAGAGAGACAAGGGTCGGAATACACTCGTGCGATATAATTTCATTCAACAACTATTCTAGACCT